>NC_090128.1:6119036-6422066 GCF_040581485.1 Linepithema humile | reverse complement strand
AGCGCCGAATTTGAATTATGAGTTCGATCGATACCTAAACCAGGGATCGATTCCTCTCGGTAGCGTTCGCAGCGAGCCATCTGCCTCGAACCAGACGCCAGGAATAGCCTTAAACGTTTCAAGAGCTTCGCGCCACTTCTGCCGGTGTTGTTTTCCTCCCTTTCTGCCTCCGGCAACCTCTCGTCTCGGAGCTTTCGGTCGTACTACGAGCTCCGATACGTGAATGTTTGCACAGATTTACTCGACGAGGAGAACGTAGGTATATTAGGCAGCGCAAAAAATGTCTAAAAAAATACTGGCGAGTGCAACGTGTTTGCGATTCTTCCAACAAGTTCCTCGGCGACTAGAGTTTCATTTACTGCGTTTTATGTACATAAAATCCAAAAATATTACTGTCAGTGGTGTAAATAAAGAGCTCTCTCTCAGCGTACATTAAGAAGAAAATAAATTGATCTCATAACAAATCAGAATCCCGATATCGAATTTGCCTGTTTCAGACCATTAGCTGTTAACGGCTGCGCGTAAATCCCCGCTTTGTCAACGTCAGCGATCGTTTATTTACCCGTGTCGCGCCTGAAACGCGCACATTTTTACCGTGACACACCGTACGATCCAACTGACGTATACAGCGCTTCTCTTCGCCGCGCTTGTGTGTATAACGTTAGTTACAGCCAGTCAGAAAAAAAAAACGACCGCATTTCCCTCAACTTAGTCAACAAGTCCCTTCTTTTCTCCATGCATTACGTCTCGACAAACAGCGCCGTATAATCTTTCAATAACGGCTCGGATTTTTTAACGAAGCGGGTTCTCTCCCGGGCTCTTGGCGAGACTCTCGATAGCAGCACGTGCCGCTCGTAAATCGCTATCAAAGTTTCCGCGCAAACGGAGGCGCAAACGGAGTTACGCTGCATCGCGTCGCGACCGGTTTTCCGTGTGCCGGACAGCTTCATAAATAACCGCCGTGTTTCGCTCGTGTGTACGCAACCGGAGATAAAATCGTTCGAATACAAAGTAAATAATATTTTGTTGCAGATACCAGCCGCGCCGGGGCAATTCATCCGTCAGGCATGAAACCGGCCGGAGTTATCAGACACGACGCGCACGTCCGACGCATTACATCTTAATTTACGCGCATTGAGCAGCGACAGCGAACCGCTAACAGTAAATCTGTTTCAGTCGCCGAAGCCGATTTATTGTTACCGGTTCGATTATCCTCTCGCGACATGCTGTGAACGCGCGTAAATAAGGCGAGTCCAGCGGACGGCTCGACTTTTAGCGCCTTCGTCCGTGAACGAGCGATTCTACGAGTACCGACAGTGTGTGCGCGAATTGCCTCGTTTCGAGAGACGAGACAAGGTTGGCCGATAGAATTATCGTCGGCGCTCCCGACGGAGTCGAGCCAAAAATATTTTCACGTGGCGATCCGCGCGATTTCAGCGTACGCGCAAATTAACTCGCGCCAGATTAGAAATTCAAAAGAAGCTCTATATCGATCTGTCTCTGCATTATCTCGACGACTCGCGGATCCAGATCGCGTTCCACGATCAGCTTACACAACTGTCAGGTCAAGTAAAATTATAACGCGCCTCATTAAGATGCTTCCAGAAATTGACGGTGCAAGAACATTGGTGTTATTCGATGAAACGAGTCGTTTTACATTGCTTGTATGCTCGCTTCAAATGGAACCAGATCTCTCGTTTCGCTCGAAATAGCCAGGAATCATCAAGATGTAAGATGCTGTGATCGCAGGAATACCATGCGTCGTGATTTACGTTTCTCTAATTGCTCACAACTTTGCCGATCGCCTTCACGAAAATAAACTAAACGCTATGCAAAAGCGATGGTTCCGAGAAATACGTGAAAAATATTTGGAAAACTGTTATTTTGCAATTATCAAATAAAATGTACATATTTTCCAAGAGTTGGCAAGATAAACATTTTACTTGAGATTTTTTCGACGAATTCTTCGCGATAAAATGATCCAGAAAAAAAAGTCAACGCGATACAGTGCCGAAACATAAACGTTTTGTAAAATTAAATAATGTTGAAAACTTAACAGAAACAGATCGTATGAGTCACTTGTGTGATTGAACTGACGATAAAAAGCTTAAATATTAGATGTGGACAGAAATCAAGTCGGAGCTGGCAGTTTTATTCTTGTAAACGAAACTAATGTATTTTCTAGATCTAGCGACCGAGAAAACAAAGAAAAATCGACGCGAAGAAAAGATTTCGACCTCGGAGAAGTGCCCCGAGGTATCGGATTACGATCATCCCACGCGTCCAACTTTTAGCGTCTTCATCTCCGGACGAGGGATACACAGAGAGAAAGAAAGAGAGAGAGAAAGACATCTCTTTCATGCTGCACGATGGTCTTGATGTAGCGGTGGATCTAAGCGGTGAGATGATGATTCGACAAAAAGAAGAAACTCGAGATACGATAAGCCTGTTACGCGAGCGACACGCTCTCTTCACTTAGAACGCTAAAATGCGACTCTTTTTCTCATTATACAACCGTTTTTCACAGAACAGTTATCTGGGTAAACGATATTTCTTCATTTTTCCCCAAAAATTCTTTGTGCGCTCAAGGCATCGCGATTGAAATACGAAGCGACGAGAAGAAAACGCGTTTCATAACAATTTCTTAACAACAGTCTATATTTTTTATTCTTCAGCCAGTTAACGATATTTCATTATTATTTCATGGCTGAAAGGCTCGATCTTTTTCTTTCAGGAAAAGCAAAACGTTTGTCTCATCGAAACTCTTCATTTCGGCAAATGATCCGATATGCAACAATTCGAGATCGTTGGATAAAAAGCAGTCTGGGATAAATCGAGCGAGAGGAGACACACAGGATCAAAAAGCATTCTGTTATACATGTTAACGCATCGTCCGTTCGCATTAAGGTATCGTCTTAATAAAATACCGGGTCTCTAGAACCGGCTCGATGCTCTAATTAAGGCCGTTTCATTTTGGAAACCCTCTTTTTTTAATGAAGCGAACGAGGGATGAAAAGGACGAGCGGACGATTCACGGACTGAGAGAAAGCAGATGGAAACGTCGGGATTCTTGACGGGTCGGGAGTTTTTAATCGCATAATTACACGTTGAAATGAATCGTCCGACTCTCGGAAAAGTCTGAGGAACGTCACTCGAGAGCGCTCATTGTTTCAACGAACACGCCAAGTTTGTTTCAGGCATCATTCGAACCTGAATCGCCGACAATAGAGCAGAATCATACAATCAATTTCCGCATTATTTCAATTTTCGGACCCCGGAAATTTTGCACCCCTTCCTCAAGACATGCTTTTCCGACGATTCTAATTTTTGCACTAGAGAGAGGAAGAGAGAGATGTATGGATGCGGGCAGAGATCCAACGGAAAAACGGAGTGACGCTCGATCGACTGGCAAGACCGTCGGTCTCTTGGCGAAATCTCCTTCTCGGCGTACACGTCGGCGGGCATCCTCCACTATCCCCCTCCCCATAAATCGCGTTTCGCTGCCATCTCTTTCATTGTCCAATTGGTAATATCAGCCGCTATTACGCTGTTGAATACATTTAATAGACAAAAGATTGGCAGCGGCTCTCATCGCTGTCGCTCCCGCGCGACGGGCCCCCGCACTCTGAATTTAGTCCGAGAAAATAGCGTTTCGTACACCATCGTCGGGAGAGTATCGTTGCTGACGATTCGGTAATAGCGGCTTCGCAGCCCGGCTCGGCATTCAATGACCGGGCAATTGGACAATTGAGCTCAATCATAATAACGTTCATACGCATATCGTGCCACAGACCGTGTTTCGTCAACTCACCGACGTGTAGTATTTATTTACCGAAATATCAATTCCGCGCGAATATCGGGGGTGATCAAACGCGATCGGGGAAATGTTTCAACGGAGACTCCGGGTCGACGATATGCATGTGAATCTACGTCGGCCGACATTTAAACTCCGTCGCGCCGAAATGAGATCCCGTATTCGTTGCGTCGCGCGCGTTTACGCACGTGGTCGCCGAAATTCTAACGAAATCTCCACTTTCGAGCACGTACCAACTACGGAATATAGTATAGTAGAAACCATAGAGCGCCGTGTACAAAGCCGTGTCTGTTCGCCAGATGTGGCGAGCCAAAATTTTCGACCGCGCCTTTCTCGCCTCCTTTGACCAGCAGATCCTCGGTTCGTGGAAATCGACATTTCCATTGTTTAGAACAATAAACTGATGCCCACGTGCCACTCTCCCGTCGTCCGTCAAATATATCGCGGTATTACGCAATGCTTTACGATGGACGGGAAGGAGAGCGATGTTCGCAAGTATTCGACGATCAACCTAATGGATCGAGATTACCGGAATTTCAGATGTTACGTTGTTGATGATAAACGATCCCCTTACGCGAAACTGTCGCAAAGATAAACGATCGTTGCGTGCAGCGCACGCTGCTGGTAATTACGTCCGCGCGGGATATAATTATCGTCACGCCGATGCTAATTAATTGCCGTACTTTCTCCGTCGCGGTTTTCGGAAGTGTGCTCGGTTTATAATTTTGGCGACCGAGCCAGTAATGCAGTATGCTTTGCCACGCTCTCTTTAAACATTAACGACTGCAACAAAGTGCCAACGATTACGAATTAAGTGGTGGCGATAATAACGTATGTGCGCGGCGTTTCTCAACGTGCACGACCAAGTTTCCCAAGAATGCAAGCGCCGATAATTAAGTCGTAGTTACGAAGCTACTAAGAGCGACGTGACTGGAAATAAACTAGGATTAAACGTGGCATGTGAAAGCTCGATAAAGTCGACGTTTCTCGGTACGAGATTTCACAAAATTCCACCACGTAGCGTAAGTGTTTCATTAACTCGAAATGTAATGTCGTGCCAACGACTCTAATGTCTAATAAAAACGATGTCGTAAAACGTTATTACACACGAAACTTTACTATAATTCTACTACTGTAATATTTTGGATGAACAAAGAGTAATAGTTTAAAAAAAATTTTTTATTTTAAATTAATGTGAAAGCAGAATATATTTTATCATTCGACGCGTAATCAGATCATATCGCTGATTAATCGCTTTTCGAGTTGCAAGTATTTCTCTGGCATCTTAAAGTCTACGCTGTTTCTTTTCGTTCGTACTTCCGCTTTTGCTTCTTTGCTTTTACTAGCTTCCTTGTCGAGTTGTTTCTTCCTCGCGCTATTTTTCACGTCGAGCAATTCGCACTAGCCACGCTTCATCTCGCTTATTCCTTTTTCAATACGAAAATACCACGGAACATCGCCGGATGATGATGCAGACTTCCTTTACAAATCTTCGGCTCGCCACAACCGCATATCAAATGCGTCTCGTGGCATTCATTCAAATGAATTTTATTCGCGACTTTACACCGGAAAGGACTTACCGTTATAAAAGAAATAAATTGACTGAGAGATAATAAAGAACATCTTGTTGCGCGACAATTTCAGTTTTTACTGCAATTTATGCATTCTTGTTTAAAAAAATGTTCGTAAAATATTTACAGCGTGTCCACCTTGCAGTTTTAATTGCAATTATTCTTAGAAAAACGTCATACCTAATAGCGTTTCCGTGAATTGCAAGATCTCAAGATGTAACTATTAATAGCTGTGCGTTCTACGAATTAATTTCCGAGTTGCAACTCTATCTTGCGACGCTTAAAATTTATTATACTTCGCAAGTGATATATAGATTTTCAAGAAATGTTTTACTATTAATAAATAATCGAAGCTGTATAATTTTTTTCTATGTACGTAGATATGAAAATGATAAGAATGAAATATCTTTACTCACCTAACGGCAATCGAATAACTCGTTTTTCCGCAAGTCCGATGTTCAGAATAGCGAAGATTCCGAGGACAAACCAGATTCTTGTTGCCATTTCGACTCGTTCGACACCGGACATGTGCAGTTATTGTAATCGCGGCATGGATAACTTCCTGAAACCATATAAAATTGATTTATTGCTACGCATGTATGCCAGGACAAAGAAGCATGTAAATGTAAAAAATTTTTTTATGTTTTCGACGACGAGAAATTATTCGAAGATCAAAATAAATTCACGATTGCATCGGTATTAATGACAGAAGAATTAAATGGTCATTCCCTTCCGTATTCTCTTCTTTTCTTCGGCCGTCTGACCTCGCCGTATTTTTTCTCCATTTCCTGAAGAGAATTTTCTCGATACTGGCCGACAGCCAAAAACCGAAAACACATGCATTCGCCGAGGACACACCGACCAACGATTTTAGACACGATCACGTTGAAATACAGCCCTGAGAGCGCGCGAGCCAATGCGCTGCTTTACGCACGTGCTTTTCGTCCAAGAACGACGTATTCGCTGCTTTTAACGCGTCTCGAAAATCATCGTCATCGCAAATTTGTGCTGACAAGGACCGCATCAATCAATTTTCCTCACGTCATATTATATAACTGACATACACAGTTAATTTAATATTTAGACAAAACTTTAACAAAACAACATCACACGCGCTACCTCAAATATCCATAATATTACTTTCTTCAATAATTCTTTTAGACATCTAATACGTCTTGCAGTTGTTTTTTCAGTGCTGTGCTTAACGATTATTGAAAATGTCGAAAGTGTGGTCTTTCAGCGGATTGTTTTTCTTTGAACCATCCTCTTAACGATCACGCGGACACAGTTTTTCGCTACCTGGAGAAAAGAGAAGCTCAGTTTGGAATATAATACACAATGTAATACATACCACTACAAATTTCGAAAAAAAGAAAACGACGAATTCAGCAGGCGACAATTGATAATTGACCGTTCCTCAGGTGGTCGAAGAGTCTTTTGGGTTTTTGATACCAGGGACGTTTCTCCTTAGGTCGACCCAACGTCACCTGTTGCGTCGAAGAGAAATGCGCGCACTCCCATTCGCGTTGAGATTCATCGATCTTTCACCGCTCTCAAAGGACTACAAAGCAAAGGTTGCATCCGAGGCAGAAAAAGGTTCGTAACGAGAGAAGACACTAGAGTATGCGAAACATGAGAAAAGCCACATTTTTTTCCAGACAATGTTACACGAAAAGAATCTGATACTTTGCGGCCAAAGAGGAAAAATATAAGAATCAGATCGTCGCGACAAGAACAATTTTCTGGCAATTATAAAATATAAAATTTGAAGAGCATATCTATTATGTTATATATTTATCAATATATTAGAGCAATCGTCTTTTCTCTTTCGCAGAAAACGCGATTATTATAATTTATACACGTGTTTTGTTAGCTGACAGGAGAAAAATAAATTATTTAGAATACATGTTGCCAATATTATTATAGAAACGTTTCATATTTCAACGCGATACGCATTACGATGAAATGTAAGTTTCAGAAGCGTGTGAGATTTTTTGATAAGGTAATTTTTTGCGAATAATCAAACCGCGTGATCTTAATTTTTGTGGACGATAAACACGTTAGATATTCAATACCATTCTAGTTTCACTATTAGTTATTTTACGATCGCTGTTGCAGTTCAAGCCGGAAATCTCCGGTGCAAATTTTAATCGAGGAATGTCACCACGACGAAAACGAAAGCATCGTATGATACGTATAAATGTGTTTGTGTAGCGCAAATTTAATATTACATAGAATTTAGTGCTCGATAAAAGGGAACGTCGTTTATACGCCGTATTCGTTCGCGTTTATAAGCGCGCATATATTGCATTCGCATCTGAAGATATTAACCTCACTATAAATTGACGCTCATTTTCTCAACGGTGTAGAATCTTGTATTTAATTAAGAGTAACCTTGTAAATTTTGCTCATCAAAGTACGATAATGGTATATATCTTCTTAAATAAAAATATATACGATCTATAATATTTTACAAGTAAAAGATAGCATTAAAATTTAACATTGTAATGAAACTTGCTTTATTATTATCCGACGTTCATGTATTCGTCTTGAGAAGAATTTAAGGACTATACAAAGTTAAATATTTTCCCAGTGCGCCAGATGCGAGCTTTTAATCCTATAAACATATTTTACGATTTGTTTTTGTAACTTAAAATATTTTTGCCGACTTATTACATCGATTGTAAAATGTGTGTGAAAACGTTCAACGAGATCTCACTCATGCACTCCAAATCTTTACACTAGCAGAGTTTAAACGTTGATATCGCGAACCGGTTCATGAAAGCTATCATAAAATAACATCAGCATCGACCGCGGTAAATTTTTCTTATTCTGAATCGGTGCGGAACGCGTGCGGATTGTCATAAATCGGCCCGAGAACGGTACGATCTCATCGAATAGAATATATGGTATGCTACGTTATTGACCACTCTTCCTCTTTCTTACTACCATGATATCTTACAAAGAATAATAGGCTTTGGCCGAGAATTGAACTCTAGAATACGCGTCTGGTTCTCATCTTAACGAAAGCCATACGAGTTCGTATTTTCTCGCCCTCGTACCCATCGACACAATCGCACCATACACGCACCATACACGCACCATATTTTCTCACTCCTATAATTTAAAGCACAAGATATTTTGTGCGCTTGAAATCTTTCAGTAGAGACAATTTCATCAGCAGGGGATCGAAACAAAGCTTGCGCAGCTGCTAAACCCGTAAAGCATTTCAAAATTCCTAACTTAAAAATAAAATTGTCCCTGAATATTTCGTTCCTCTTTCTATTTATGAAAATATAAACAAAATTCTTTTCAAAAGTTGAATAAAATAACAATTTTAAGAATAGCAAACAATTTAGAACTAGGTTAAATTAATTCAAAGCTCATTACGTTGCCCTGATTTCTATATACAGGTCATTTTTTGCTCTTTCAATTAATTATTTCGCCTTTTATCTATCGCGAGTAGTGACGATTATGATGCGTGCACGATTAGACAGTGTAAGAATGTCAGTATTAAAATTTTGGGAAAAAGTACCGTGATGAGCATCGAGTTTTAAATTATATCTTCGCCGCCGTCGACACCATCAAGTCCCGGACCTACGTTACGATAATTATGGGTGGTCGTATCTGTCGGACCGTGGGCCTCCGTGATGAAACAGGTTGGAGCGATTTCATTCAATTTGTCGAGGGTCCAGAAACACTCCTTCGTGGGCATCTCGTAGATCTCGCCGAGATATTTTATGATAATCTTTAGAGGTTATGAATCCAGGAAAAGGAGGATCATCGCGCCACTTAAATATCAAATTGTTATATTAAATTAAAAAGATGGGCTCTGAGCTATTTCTATTGCTGTTATAAAATATGTAGATGTAAACAATATATATAACTACAATACCTGTAACTCCTTTGCGTTTAAAGTTTTCGATATTCTGAAGCTAACTTAAAGATATTCCGCCGCTCCGCATTATGCTTTTCCACTCTTGGTGTGATTTCTTTCCAAGATATTATCTGTATGCGTCCGGAAGAGTGCCGAGCCCCCGAAAAAATAAGCCGCTTAGCAGACGTATCCGTTTTAACCCCATGGGGTCGTGCAAGGCAAGTTAATAACGTCGACGTCGCGACGAAATCAAACGATATACATACGTGGGTGGTCTCGTCGCAGTGTACGTTCTCCGATTTTACGGATATCACTGTGTGGACGATCAAACGAATATTTTTACTACGCGGGTACTATTTGAAACTTCTATCTTTCGTTCTCCCGAAAACTTTATACCACTTGTGTCGCCAAAGAATGAAGATCTATGCGTATCCCGGTACTTGTGGGCACGTCGAAATAATGAATGAAACATTCCCAGCGTAATCATCGATTAGATTAGGACAGCGCGGAATTAATTACACATTTCGGGCCGATTCCCGAGACGACGCCTCCTGTTTCCCCCACTACCGCTCGGCCGAGCCGCCGATAGCTCTGGCGCAGAAGCGTTTTATATTAGAAATAGGCTGGATTGTTTAGGCACCTCTCAGAAAATAGTAATATTTTCTTTGCTACATAAATAATGTTTATTTTCATTAATAATTAAATATATATATATTATGTATTAATAAAAATAAACATTATTTATGTAGTGAAGAAAATGTTACGATTTCCCGAAAGATGCCTAAACAATCCAAGCCTATTTCTAATATAAAACGCTCCTGAGCTAGAGTTATCGGCGGCTCGGCCGCCAGCGGCCGAGCGATAGTGGGGGAATAGAAGGCGTTGTCTTGGAAATCGGCCCGAAATGTGCAACTAATTCCGAGCGCTGCATTAGGATATCCATGAGGCTCGATCGATTTGATATTGATAGCGTCCCGAGGGATTCGTCGCGATCGTAGCATCGGACTCAAAATGGACTCGTCCTACATAATAATGATCGATCGCGAAATGATCGCGACCAATCTTTTTTCGCGAGACGACGGTGGCAAAGGATTCGTTCCGTATTTGGTCAACGCAAGTGCTAACATCAGGCTCGTCACTCATGATCGCGATAGAGATACCGTGATACGCATAGCGATACGCATTGGGAAACGTGCAACGCTTCCACGAGCAGCAAAGTACGGAAGAGAGAGAGGAGAGAGGAAGAGAGGGGAGGTGAAAGAAAAATATTGCTCGCGTGCGTTCTTAGAATATTTATGTACGGCGTACAACTTTGCGCTAGTGAAAAACTACTATGTTTTTATCGTTTTATTTTTATTCCCTACAGTCGACCGGTCAGCCAGTGTTTACGTTTGGAGGACGCAACGCGCTGTTTGTTTTTCAACATGGTGGAACGTGGTGATCAAGGTCGAGGAAAACTTCATGGAATATTCACGCATTCAGTCTTCCTTTGGTTTATCTCGACGGGAATACTCCGCTATCATTGATGACTTCGCGAGATGAGAGACACAAGGTAAGAAATTTAAAGATACTCCGTGCCACACCATCGGCGTGAATAATAAGAGACACGAGGGACGTGCGGTGCTTCCGAAAGAGAACGAGGGATCGGTAGAATGTGGAAGTGTATGCACGATGTGAATATTTATTGAACGGAATATTTGTTTATTAGAATCAAAACGTGTGATGAATTCAGATAATATGTTCAATTTGATTGGAAAGTTATTTTAGTCCCGATGATTCAGTCAATAGATTCTTTATCGATATTTTTCAATCGATAAACCCTATCTTTACATAGTAAAGAAAACGTAAAAGATTTATCAGCTCTTTATTAGTGACCATTCATTTCATTACAAATAATAATAAATTGCATCATTCTTTTTAGTTAAGTAGAACTTGTTACAGAATAATAAGTCTAACAATAAGAAATAGAATAGTATAAAATAAGAATTTTCGATATTGAGTTATAAAGATGTTAAACAATGTTCAGTAACCGAGATGGACCGAGTGAATCATCGCTTTTACAGCTGTAAGTTGTATTATTTATCGCTTGTCGAAATGTGAGTAAACATCCGATTTTTATGTACGCTGCAAAACAAATATTTAATCATTTAGATAAGAGAGGTATTCTCTTATAGGAGGAAGTTCCATTACGTTGAGAAACACTGAGCGTCTTGAAGAGACGATCCTTAGACCGCGGAAACGGATTTTTTTTTTGCAATTGTCGCCAGCGTGACACCGGGTCGCTCGTGTTTCAAAATTCATTTCATTTTACGTGCCGCGGCGCCGCCACAAGTTTCGTTTCAGGGAAGCGTCTTTGAGACCCTGGTAGGCTCTTCGTCCCCCTCCGCTCGAAACATCTGCTCGTCGAGCAAGCTAGAACACTTTTTTAATCGCGAGGGCTTTAACGGAACAGAGCGCGCCTTATATCCATAAGTACTAGAAAAAAGATGTGTAAATCACGCCGTTGTCGCGATGCATTCGTATCTGATTTAATTACTGCTAATAGTAATTGTAATGAAAATCAAACTTGATCATCGAATTCTACGGATATGTGCTCTGTAATTTTACAGATTTACATTAATTTTGATTTCGTAAAAAATTTGTAAGAAAATAAACTTGTTCAGAGCCAATCATTCATCTCATTTTAAGAAATATAATTTCAATTCTCATCAGTCTTTGATTTAATTTCTACGTGGGAGGAAAACAGCTATTAATTTTTATTTTGTCAACAAAGAATAAAATTGTTCAGAGCCAATGCAATCATTGATCTCTCCTTAAGACATTAAATTTCTGTCAATCTCCGATTTAACTTTTGCATGTAAGAAGATACTTTAGTACGTCTCGCGCGTATTTAAGGTACAACTCATTTCGTAAGCACGCGAGTAACGAAATATAGCGGATCGTCGTTGCACTGTTGGAACGCGTAATACGCTACTTATACTACTTACAAATCGCGTTCACGTTGGACGAAAGTCGTTCCTCCGTGCCTCTCGCAACACGCGTCGTCGGTCATCGGGCCCCGTACGGTTTTAGAGTACGGTACACGACCGACGTCTGTTTCGGTTGGCCAGGCTTTTCTTGATTCGGTACTTCGTCGCGCGCACTCCGCACTGTCACTAAATACGCCGACCGATCTCCGTAATGGATGGTTTCCTGAGCAGACGACGGTGGACATGCGAGAGAGTGACGAGGCGGAGGGACGGAGAAAGAGAAACGGGGAGCGAGAAAGAGAGAAATCGTCTCTTGACCCCGGGGTCTCGAGAAAAGCACACGAGAGGGAGAATTACGCGTGTTCCGTAGGCTTGTCCTTTTTCGTCCCGAAAAAGTTAGCGCGTTGCGTTCTCCAAAATGCGGGCAACGATCGGCGATCGCATCTCCGCGACGATCTTCGAATCCTGCGATCGCTTCTGACAATCGCGAGCATCGCGCAAGAATGCCTCGCGACAGCGTGTCTTACGAAGATACTCGTGTAGGATTATTTGATTTTTATCACCGTTCGATCAGAATCGCCTCGCTCGCTTCGTTGGTAAGATCGTTCCGTAAGATTCGACCGACTGGTTTTATCCGCGGCTCTTGAAAGGTGTGAAGCGATCCCTACGTGCGCACGGCTTAACGCGACTCTAAGCAGCGTTGGCGTCGTTCTTGACCTGGCAGAACAATCGCGCGGAATCGGTGAACGACCCGGCGTGTCCGCATCGCGTAATCACGAGATCACTCGTAACTCTTCCTCGAATGCATGCCGAATAAGTGGAGAATTAATGAGGCTTATCGAAGCGTGAATAAATCTAGTTATAATACGAGAACGGTCGTCTTTATTAAACGGTTTTGCACCGATGCACCATTTTTCGCTCGTGTACATCGTCGATAGCTCAATAATTGCCGTCATAGTCGTCGCGCTTTTTATTATTATTAAAGTTTGTTTTGCTAAAATTTAAAGTATTTCGTTATAAATTCGGGCGGCGAAGAACAAACACGGCATTTTGATAACGAACATTTAGCGCCATCCTTAAATGGATTCCGGGAAAACAACAGAATAAATTACAAAAACGACGGCGCACGTGCATCGCTTCCGGCGTCGTGGCGAATCACGACGTACTTCCGCCGCACCGTCGCCGTCGCTTCAGACAACGAAGATGCGATACCAAACGGACACGTACTTTTCTGAATTACGTGAACGCATTTACAATGTCCGGCAAGATTGCTCGCCGATAAATAGCCTCTCGCTACACGTCGCCGAATCTCACCGAAGAATCTCGGCAGCGGACGCCCGCGTGTGCGTGTATCTTTGAAGCTGAATCGAAACCGGCTGAATGAAATAATTTTCAATGATTTATCACATTTATCCTCATATTTTTTTCAAACAATCTCGCGCCGATTATCCTATCAAAATGGATCACGCTCACATAGAACTTTGATCTTTATCGTCATTATCACTTATGGTACTTTGTTTCGAACTACGTAGAATTGAGATTAGATCGAGATTGGCTTAGAATGAACCCACATGTTACGCAAGTACTGACTCCTCGACGCGACGTACAATGAACGATTCATCGTGACACAGTCCAGTTGCGACGTGCCGAGGGACAAAGTAGATTCGTAGTCCACGGAAGCTGTTTTCCCATGGGAAAACACTCGTTCGCAGGCTGAAAGAAATGTGTGAAACATGTTCGTATTTAAATGCATCTGACTGATCTGGTTCTCTCGACAAATGCACATGTGTTTAGAATGTAAGTTACAAATTCAGAATTTAACGCGAGTTACATGTTTTTTTATATTAAAATATAGCCTTCTATTCGGCTCGGTAAATTTTCCAAACATTATGCACATGTGTTTAGAATGTAAGTTACAAATTCAGAATTTAACGCAAGTACTTGTTACATGTTTTTTTTTATATTAAAATATAGCTTTCTATTCAGCTCGGCAAATTTTCCAAACTTTTCCAAATCCGATTTTTTTCAAAATGTTTTGTTGCACGATAAATATGACCCAGATACGCATTATGACGTGCGATCTATTTTAGAAATGTTTTGGCTATGACGCGCTTCGTTCATTTTCTCGGCCAATAGAAACGGCACGTATCCGCGAATCGATAAATCTTAATTTGTTCCGCGGCAGCATCGAGAAATTAAATTGTTTTCGTTACAAAACACATTCTTGGTATTCCCGCGAGTGTTTACCCAAAATTGTTAATATGCTATTTTAATTTATCACAATTGATATCGAGATGAAAATATTTTAATGACTTATTTTTTAGGGATAAAATTTCGCGAAATTATAATTAATTTATTAATCATTTCTCTGAGAACAATAGAACGCGATAGCGATGAATGGTCGGTTTGTCTTATTCATCTGTACGAACTGTGAATCAATTCGGCGCGTATCGTCTGAGGTCGGGGGGGATACGATCGTTTAATTGTGGACGGTCGTGAGTTATTTTTGACGAATGTTAGTAGTGTCAAGGCGGACGTAAGATTGGCTGGATTACGCCGTCGCCGCGTTGTGCACGGAGCTATTATTGCGTAAACGAATCCGCGCGCATCCTTCTTCGCAGCGGCACTTTGCGCAGATAAAATAAAAATCGACACCCGAGTTCTTATTCGATTCTGATGATCCTTGTCCCGATGTTTGAGCGAGAAAAAAAGGGTAAATCCGCTTTGCAGGCACGATCGCTTCTTCGATTTACGACGATTTACGACGGCCATTCTTATCCAATCAAAGTGCAAATCAGCCTGAAATTCCGCCGCGCTTCGCACCTGAACGGGGACAGGTTGCCTTTTTCGCAACGAGGACTTATTTATTTCGTTCGTGCGCGATTCGCCGCTCCGGACGATTGCTTCTGCACCGGCGTGTCGGACGGAGACCACCGCGGTGCGACGAAAACTGGTTTCTCTCTGAATGAGTAAATACGAAACGCGCGCACAAGGATGCGTCGCATAAGCACGCCTCTTCTCTCGGTAGGCGAAAAAAGAAAACAAACATTCGTCGAGATAAACGTACACGCTCGCGCACGAGCAATTGGATTCGGTAGTCGTGTGATGTAATGAGATGTCGTGCCGCGATTAAGCGGAGATACGCCGCGAAGTAAATTAAAGTTAATTGCCGAACCTCCACTTTCATCATCGAATGTTGCACGCGTAAGCCGCGTGAGATTACTATTCCAAAAATATAAGTACTGAAAATTTATATTATACTTATATGGGTTGATTTATAAACACTTTTATCGAGGATGAAACGCCTCGGAGAGATTTGCTTTGTTTGCATACTTCCGCATTTCATTGCGATACACTGAGATTGCACAATAATTAAGAAATTGTCTAGCTGCCACTAATATAGACAGACGCGATACACGTTGACGATCACCACCACCGGCCGAGAGTCGCTCAAGGCGATTTTCGTTACCGCCGCACGCATTTGTTGCATCACGTCGCACACCTGCAACGAGCGAACGCGGACGCATCGGTACCGTCGGTGCCCGGCAGGCGCGCATCAGCGACATAAAAACGCGGCCGACATCGTTGTGTTTCCTCTGTGTCCATTAGCATATCCGATTACGATTCGCGATCCCCGCTTGTGGAACGAGATAATTAGAAAAGATTGCGCGCTCGTTTCGCACGCGGACTCGGACAACACCTCAAGCGTGCGGGGATGTCGCTTTTTCTGCTTTATTTCCACGCCCGCGCTCGCTCCCGCGTATAAAGCTGTAATTTCCGTTTGATGGATATCACCTATCGCGAAAAAGCGTTGCGCTTACCAGTCTTAATCAGAGTCCTCGGCGGCGCTCCGCAACATTATAACCCACGCGATTGACGCAATGAAACGCGCTCTTATAACGCCGCGGCAAATTAAAGAAAAAGCCCGGCTGTTAACAAGTTCTTCGAATTTCTGTCGAATAGAACTTTCTCTTCCGAATTTAACTTTTCAACAATGAAGGGACAATTTGGAAAGTTGTTGCTGTAGGAATTTTTTAAAGATACGTAAAGATAAGATTCTCGGGATAGATAAGGAAACACGAACGTTAATTGCCGTCGACTTCGTCAGTCGATCGATCGATCGATCGATCGCGTTGCATTGGCTGATAATAGCGCATACCACCCCGAAGGGAAGAGATATAACGCGCTCGTGGGATCGTCGTGACTTCGTTTGGAGCCTACGCTCGCCGCTGATAAAATCTAAGCCGCGGACACGGGGGATTCTCGTTTAGGAAGAAAAATCTGGTAGTCGTGCCGTGTTATTTGATGGCCGATTGAGATTAGGAACAGGCACGCTCTCCGGAGTAGAACGGTCTCATTATTTTGTGGCAACGACTTCTGCCGGCGATCATTACGCCCCGAGCTGCTCGCTTTATCACTTTAAAAAACATTGTGCACGAAGTGACGCATCACACTGTTTCCGCGGCGAATCGTGAGCAACCCCGCGTCGTATAAATTAATATCTTAATTGCTTCGTGATTAACGCGATCGCGACTATGATCTGTCTGTTCTGTATGAAATTATAATCGTAATGCTCGATGCGTAACCGAACGGAAACTAGAATGAACACGTGATATTTCTGTAATCTGAGAAGCATTTACACGTAGATAGATAAGATTGTGACTTTTATCGATCTAAAACTCGACAATTTATAAAAGTACACACACGTATGTGCTTTCAAATTGAGACGAATGCACATTTTTGAACAATAAGTTGTCGAAGACCACGTCGAGCACTCGCAGATGCGTCTTCTTCTCAGTTTAAATTGCTCTCTGCGCTTCCTCCTTGATGCATTCTGGGAAGAGTTGGGGAGAAGTCTGTGCAGACCCTTTTGTTTATCGTCCACTACGTCGCATTGTCGTAACGTAATTGGCGGAACAAGCGCAACGAGGTCTAGAGATTGATGAGTCTCTTTCTTTCTTTCGAGATTCATTGGAATCTTTGGAATTGCGCACCCGTTATAACGCGCGTTCGATGACCGTAATTTTCGTCAAAATATATTCTATCGCATGTTCATAATTAATTAGTTTCTAACATCGTTGCATAAATTAATTGATAAATTCGTAAATTAAAATTTCACACCACTTTACGTTGTCGCATTAATTAATTATACGCACATTTCATTGCCTCATCTTTCTTGAGCACTTTTATTCATCCTTCCGTCTCTTTCGCCGGATACTCTCGTTCGTTCTTCCATCAGCTTTCAGCCACTACTCAGTCTTCTTATGCTCGCGCTTAATTTTAAATGCTACCTAGCTGTTTTTCACGCAACCACTTAAGCCTTAAAGAAAACGGGACGTGGGACCGGGGAACCGTTCGTTCTCTTAATCGCGGCACTCCGCAGTCGCCGCGCGCGGCCGGTATTATTATGTGGTCAACCTATTAGGGACTCGTATTATCAGCCTCCGTGAGTAGGTGCATCAGGCCTGTCCTCCCCCTTCGCCGCCGCGCCTGACAAAGGTTCCACGATTTATCGCGCATCGCCGAGTAAATGTTCTTTAAATAGCGGCCGCAATAGATTTTACGACCTTGCGTTCGTTAAGCAAATGCGACGAAGAAATATGGAGGCTTTAGACCTCAATTATTCCCGGTCTAACTGAGTTAACGATGATGTGCGATGATAAATTAAGCAATAATTTTTAAATACTACTTTGTCGCAAAATTTCTTTTATCGCGCAGCCGCGCAATCATACGCTTCGTCACAATTTTACCGAGGCTGCGGTTGTTCGGCGCTCTTTGAGGTGGTTTTACTGACTTATGTATCGAGTCTACATAATCAGGAAGCAGCGGTTACGCGAGAGCACGAGGAACCCGAGAAGGCAGGAAGAAGCAGCAGTAGCTATCGTCAAATCGTCACCGAAGGCACGCGTCTCGTGCGCGGCCCGCGCGCAGCCGGTGCGCGGTACTCGACAGGATCCACCTGTCGATGAAAAGTATCGAGAGGAGTTCTCTCGCTCCGCTTTCCATCCCCCGTTCGTTCTCCCAACCACCGTGCGTGCGAGCGAGTGAGCGCTATGATGCGATGTAACCGCGTTGAACAAATAACCTGTTACGTCGTAACAGTTTCTTCGCTCAGCTCCGTGTATAATTTCCGTCTCGTTAGCGCGGTGCCCTTGTACGCTTTTCGTCTTCTTGCCTTCCCTTTCTCTATCGAGGAGAGAAAAAGAGAATGGCAAGGGGAGGCATCGACCGGACAACTACCTGTTGACAAGCGGAAGCACAATTCTCGATACTATAACACCACTCGTCATTCTTCGCTATATCCGGTCTCGTCTTTATATACAGTTGCAATTTCGTGCGCGCGGAGCGATCATTACTCTTCTATCTTTGATCTCTCGGTAGTAGAGTGATCCTCATTTATCCTCGCGTTCTAGAAAAAATAATTAATAATTTAATCAACACGGGTATTAATAAGCATCCGGTTGATTCGTGTATTTCTATTAAAACTCCTTTATACCTGTTCCTGTGGTTTTTATTAAGGCGATGTGTGATTCTTCGAGTATAAAATGTAATCGGTGCGCTTCGAATCGCGCGCGGCTAGTGACTCATTAGTGTCTGCCGGTCTATCTGTTTGTCATTAATCTAACGTCATGAATAGAGCCATTGCTTTTGTCCTACACGAAATATCATGTGCGGCGAACGCGGCAATTAGTGAATTCAGATCCCAACTGATAAATTAGCAACATACGTCCAGCGTGGATACAGCGATCATCTGTATTCTCTATAATCTACTTGTATAAATACTGATTTGCATCTAATTATAACATCGCAAAATTTATCCCGCGATACATATTTGCGGTTTACGTATATTAGTGTATGTTAAAATTACTTTATTATTTATATTATAAATTTCGTACGTACATTTTTAATCAATATGTTTAATTAACATATTTTTTTATTTAATAAATATTCAAAATTATCCAAGCTGCATTAACGCGACATAAAAACGTTCAACGGTTAGAAGCGAGCGTGAACGAAAGGATAAAGCGTTAGACAAGATTGCCGAAGGCTGAAATATATGCAAACGCGGCCGATTGCGATTGCGAAACGACTGCGGCTTTAAAAAGATTAGCAGTCGGTTAAGCGGGTAACCACAAGCGCGAACATGACGAATTTATGGGCCGCTTTTGACAATTCGATTCCACATTCACTCAAGTTCTCTACTGAAACGAACACAGTCGGAATAATGTCGGCGCATACTAGCCGGTTCGACGGCTAAGCGATATTTCGATACTAATTTAGAGATGCGCAATCGTTCAGACTCGTTGGATTCGTGTGTGATTGCGGAGAAAACGGTCCAAACTTATTGTACTCGATGACAGAGATGATAAATATTTTTCTAAAAGCACAGATTAATAATTCACTGGATTTTTCCTGATGCAAGCATTTGAGAACGAACTTAAGGCGGAGATAAACTAGCGTGCGTGATTTATTATCTGGAATCGTGATTCCGCGTAGATGACGAGCTCAATCACGGTTCGTTCTTGTTAATAGAGAGTTGAGAGAGAGAGTTCTCGTAATACCGTATTTTGCTGATATCACCCCATGTTTGATGCAAGATAGTGCGAGGTACATGCGACTTCAACATTTATCTGACTTATTTTACTTAAAAAAAAAAACTACGCGTCTGACGCGTTGTTGTAGCGCGCGCAAGCGGGGTTTTTCTTCTTAGAATCCATTTCGAAGGCGGTGCCTGCTTTCGTAAATATATAAATATACGTGTGTGTGTCTGGCAGTTATTAATAAGGTTCGCGGCAACGCCGTTGTACAGTGGCCGTCGCAAATCTCGTAATGTCACGATGAGCGTCAACGTCGGAGATATATCGACGCGTTAAAAAATAATATTTATCATACTGACATAAATGAACACATGGTACGTAAAATTGTTCGTTATGATTTCTCTAAGATTCCTTCATTAAGAGCTTAAGATATCTTCAGAGATATTAAATATTAAATATCAAACGCGTTATGAAAATTAACAAAGAAACAGGCCGAGCGCTATTAATCTTTTCCCTTTTATTTCATTTCATATAACTATTAAAAATTAATAAGCAGCATTTTATATCAATAAGATTGAATCATTAATGTCAGCAATCACGATTTATGTACCGTATAAAAAGATTAATATCTCGTTTTTTGTGTTCAGGATTCATCGGCGATGGAGATTATTGGCAAGAAGACGGAATACGTGACGGATTTCTCGCGCTTCGACGTTCTTACGACGGATGACGTTGAAGGAGTCAGCGTTCTGTGACCGGTAAGTTCTTACTTGAAGTTTTCATCATCGCATGTAATTGGGCCTAGTCTCGTTGGCGATTATCGAGCGATTTAGCGGCGAGTTCTGTGTGCCAAGAATGACTGACTCTTAATATATCGTTAATTCGATCGCGCGATAAACAAGATACGTCGTGCGCCGCGTAAGAAAACTCGCCGAAGGACAGTCTGTATTCGTTTTGAGTTAAAAGTTTTACAATTGAGCGTAACTTGAGTAAAGATCGGCGAGTTGAGGGCTCGATTCGAAATAAAAATTCGCACTACAAAATAACATGACCGCTGGATCGCTTGGTGAAAAGAAATTGCGGTTTAATATCACTCGACGAGGAAAGGGAGCCACAATCACGGCGTGGCACGAAGAGCGTTCTTGAGCGACACTCGACTTCCATGACGAAGGGTGGAAAGAGCGAGAGGGAGGATTCCGCAGGATGGGACGGAGGTGGTTTATGTTGCGAAAGAAGGAGAGAAACGTTCATTATTCTATTCCGGCGGAGCGAGGCCGGCAATCTGGTCTTATAAAATAAACCACTCTAGAGCTCGCTCGCGGTCGGCGCGATGTGTCAAATAAATCGTAGCTCGGCTTCTTACGAGCTTACTTGCAACTTTAGTCCTGCCTTCTACCTTGATCGTCTTCATTCCCTCTCCCTCGCCGAATTTCTCGTCTCGCTCGCTTGCTCTCGTCTCGCATTCATCATATAAATCCTTCGCGGGTATCCTTTGACGCGTTTCTATGCACGAAGGAGCGAGCGGGAGAGGATCGAGAGGACGAAGGGTCGAGAAAACTGGCACACAATACGCCGCAGTGTACACATATTGCACGGATCGCGCTATTCGCGAACTCAGTTTGCGCTGAGAAAACGCTAGTCACGACTCCGGCTTTCGCGCGTTTAAAGTCACATCGACTCCACTAACGTCTCGGGAGAAATATTCGAGTGAACTTTCGGAATATTTTTAAGTCTCTCGAGTAACAAAATTTCTATAAATTAATTTAACGCTTGGAAATTGATCTCGCCGTTGTAGTTCAGTAGTCGGCGAGATAAACTTCCGCTCTTTCGTCTCGGAAAGAGATGTTAATTAGCAATTTCACGAGGGATAGCGTGGGTATCACCGGATGCAAGAAAGGCTTATGCGAGCCACGCGATCGCGGACAATATACGGGAGGAGGCAAAGAAACGCGCATGTAATTCATCTAGCGTGTATATTATCGTTCGCGCGGACCTGCTCGCTCGCGGCGTTTTGCTCGTGTAAACACCGGAAGCGAACACTGTTACTCGCTTTATGATTCGCTGAAGACAATCTCCCGCGGCACTTCCAGTCCATCGAGCCCGCGTCGGGCCGACCGCCGGTTTATAATTCACCAAAATCGTCGCGCTAAAAGTCACGATTATTTCTGTACTGCGTTTAAGGAGGAGTGAAAGTTCTCGCGCCGAGCACCGAAATTCGAGGCTTTTGTTTTGTCGGAGTCTTATTCTACGGTGGCGCCAATTTAGTCGAGCGGGGATTAAGCACTCCGAAGCACCGTTTCTTTATGAAATGTTTGGCGTGTCGTGGCCGAAAACGCGCGGTAAAAAAAAAACGTCACCAAGTTGCCAGCGATTTACTTCGGACGATATTCTCTAATTCACTGTCGAGAAAGAGCTCCGCGGAGAATTCGGAGACGCGCGTTTCTAAATCACTCCTTCTCTTTCTGTCGCACGCTTCGCGTTCCCTTTCTCGATCTGGAATTTGGATTAAAGAAGCTCGACTCGGTCGGGCCTCGACACGCGAGGGAAGAGATTAAGTAAAGCCGGAATAAATTACCTCTCCTTTCTCCCGCCTGCTAAATAAGCCGCCTGAACGAAGGATGTGTGTAGGGGGTAAACTTGGCTGCATCTCGTGCGCGTAAAGAACTCGTCGAATTAATCACTCTTTTCTTCAGACGGATGTGTTGTAGAGTAAATTTTTATTCGCCATTACAATTTAACCACACATTCGAAACGCGTCGGTCCTATCGCGGTGAGATCTCTCTCCGTTCCAAATTAATTAGTCGATCAATTAACCGATCGCCTTGCCGCACTTCTTAATTGTTACCTGCGCGCGCGCGCGCTCTCTCATTATCAATAGCAGCATGAAGAAAGACGTTAAAAACGAGGAGTAAAACGAAAACGAGAAAGAACGTTGATTAAATCGACGCTTTATTTTCAAGGTTTCGAGGCTGCTTAATTATTTAGTCAATGCCGTTTATCGCGATGGCTTTATTGTGCCGCGTTCACTCGATCGTATCTAAAATATTATCGGATCGGAATGTTTGCGTAGGATGAAAATTTTCCACTGGAAAGACATCGCGTTCGGTTCCGCGGTTGAGTCTGCGAGTCGCGATCGATCACATCGGGAAATAAATGGCACGAGTCCGCTTAATCGTCCGACGAGGCAATACCAATTAAAGTTGCATTCCCGAACGATGTCTTCCCCGCTCGCATACGCGCTCGACTGTGCGTACGCATGCCAGCAAAACCGTATCGATAGATCGTGCGCGTCATAGCTCCGTTCTCCGGCTGCTTCCCGGAGACGCGGATACATTTTCACGCATTTTCGTGCGAAATGCGGCTACAAGCATAATATATTCGAGCGTAATATATTCGTAGTTGTATCAGTCACATGTTTGTCATTGTTTACGATGTCAATTTATTTATTTTCAAGATGCTATATAAAGATCGGTTCTCTCGGTGTTATTTTAATATCACCGTCCAATTTATTTAACTAAACTGACTCATCTGTTCTCGTTCTGAGGAAGCGCAAATATTGGAACGAGTGAAGACTCGCTTAAATATATTGGTGTACAAAAATTATAGTAAATCGTAAGTCATGTGGTAATTTTCGCCCGACTGAGTGAGATACTCGTCCAATTCAGTTTTACGCGTCCCGACGACGGTGGTCCGCCCACGTTCGTCTCGCATCTTTATCTACAAGTACAGAGCAGCGGCCTGTGTACTCACCGTATTGCGATACTCGTGATCTCCTTTCCGAGAAAGCTTCCTTGACGGCGTCTCGAAAATTTCCCTCGCCTCTTTCTCGTGCTCCACTCCCTCCTCCGCTCCGCCTCTGGCGCTTCTGGCTTTTCTCAATCCGTCCTCTCAGAAACTCCGGTCCTTTCTCCCACCCCGCCGAGCACCGGCGCCGATTTCGCGAGCGATGCACGACAACAACACCGTGTGTATCGCGGAAGGGTTGAGAGGAGAAAAGGGGTGGCGAGAAGCGCGCTAGTCACTGCCGCGGAGATTCGCGTTCGCTGCGGAACGAACGAGAGCTGATTCACTGTGCACGCATTCCCGCTGTTATTTCAGGCCGACGCGTCGTTACAGATCCTCCTTCGCTTCTCTTTTCCACGCGCCTTCCATCCTCCCGTTTCCTTTCCCGTTTCTCCCGCGCCTTTTCCGCGACCGACTCCTTCGAAGTTCTCCTCCCGTCCGCGAACGCTTTTCTCGTTTCCACGAATTCTATCACCGTAACACGAAAGGTCCATCCAGACACCGGCGACTGTCCTCTTCTCGGAGCTGTCCCGGATTTGTCACTGCGCGAACGTCACCAGTTGCGCGAGTGAGCTGTCCGCGTTACAAAAAAATTATCTGACTCGCGTAGAATCGTGAGATCGATCGATGTGTGTGTGTGTGTGTGTGTTTTTTTTTCGCATATATATGCAAATCGGCTTGAAGCATGTGTCTGACCACTCGCGGTGCTCCTTGCGCTCTGCGACCACTACGATTTCTCTCGGTGCGTCGAGGTCGGCGGCGTCGCGACACTGACGGGACCGTATTACTACTACTCGCGGCAGCGGCACTACACCGAGGATGTGCACGAGGAAAGCTCGGGGCGAAGTGCCAGAAGAGCCGTCGCTTGAAATAACCGCTCGTCCACGCTCGTTCCCTCCGCAACCCCTCGTGGGTTAGTCCCTCGCCTCCCCACTACGACGGATGCCGCCGCCGAGTGCCGAGATCGTCGGCAAAACTCTAAACCCCACTACTGCTCCGACTGCGGCATCTCTCTCTCTCTCTCTCTCTCTCTTTTTCTCTCCCTCGCTCTCTTTCAAAGGCCGCATCTCCTCCGTGCCGCATCTCCTCTTCTCTCCTTTCCTCTCTCTCTCTCTCTCTCTCTCTCTCTCTCTCTCTCTCTCTCTTACTCCCACTTCCCCTGCCCCCCGCCGTTCGTCTTTGCATCGCCTAGCGTTGCCGCATCGCGCGGGCGCTGTACGCACACGTGCACGATGCAGTTTTCGCGCCATTCCGAGATGCGAAGGCAGGGATGGGATTTCTCTTGTTCTTCCTTCTTGTTATGCGTTTATAAATTTTCAGTAGTCTGTGCAACACGTTTGACTTGTTTCACGCTATTAAAAAGGACCAAAGAGATCTGAATTGTAGATAGATATTATAGGCAGGAAGAATCATTTGCTGTCGAACACATCCCGAAGTAGTAGGGTTCCAAACATTCGAAAGAATGCGCTTTGGGGAAAGGTTCTTCCCCGCTGTATCGAGACAATCGCGCGTGAAACCGCCACCTCGCAGGTAATTTTGACGCTCCGCGTCCGCCTCTCACTCCGGGCCGCCCTTATTTTTCTTGCGTCCCCTCGTGCCACTGTGCCCGGAACACATTTGGGACATGTGTTGCCCGAACGCCGACCACCTTTTCGTTTCCTTCGGGACACCCGACGCACCATGAACGGTGCGATGGTGGTGGAACGGTCGAGATTACCAGAGAGTCTTGTCTCTCTCTCTCTCTCTCTCTCTCTCTCTCGTTTCCTCTACCTTCGCGTCTCCCTTTTCCACCCTCTGGCGATGTCTGTCTCCGCCCGTTATTTATAGAAAGCCACGATGACTCGCCTAATCGTAACGACCTCACGGCACAGACCTCACGGATACCTACCTATTATTATCCGGTCGAATTAATGAAAGTCGCTCGTGGCTATCGTCAGTCGCACTAATTTATATTTGCTGAAGGGACGGCGCGTTGTGTGCTTCACTCGTTTGCTCCTAATGTATTTTTTTCTGATACACCGCTGACATATGCTTTTGCGCGGATCGCATATACTTTCCTCCGCTCATTCCGTGAATAAACGGGCTTTCGCGCGCAATACTTAATCGACGATGTCATTAATGAACCGTGCGCGCGCGCGCGCGCGCGCGTACTGCGAGGTAACTTGTCGCACCGAAGGCTCGTTCATCTCCCGTGCGAACGTCGTAACTCTCTCCATCGTGATTCATTGATTTATTTTTATAGTTTAATGCTAAGTGGTCGCGCGAGCGCGTCCGCGACGCGGCGCATACCTAAAGATTTATCTAGGACATGCTGAAAGTGAGGTCCTTTGTCGCGTCACGTACCTTCTAAATATAAATCTTTATGGTGCCCCGTAAAAACCGGGATCCCTTCCGACCCTTTTAGTCGCAACGGAATCACATATGTAAAGTTACTTTGCTCACCGCGGACTAAATCCCTCGTTTACGTAGGTACGTTTGTTTTTCCGCGAAAGAACCGTTCAGCGTGTAGCTTCACATCGCGTGCTTTTAAAATTCAACAAAATAGACGAGCGGTACTCTCGATAGATTTTGATCATAAGCTTTCGTGTAAGTATGCCGCCTATCGTCGTAAGATCGGTATTTCGATTTGCGTTTCTTTGCCTCGCTCGTGCGAGGACAGATCGTTATTCATGGCGGATTATTATCTGACTAATTAGTACGTGTCGGTAGATGGAAGTGGACGATAAGATGCTTTTCTCGCTGTCAAACTCGGCCTCGCGCTCGGCTCGCTGTCACTGATCGAAAACACCTTAAATCTTCTCACCATCGCCCGTCGGGCTTGAAAACGAACGCGAGAGAAACGAATTAACCGCTCGTACGTATAAATAGTCACCGGTAACGCGAGAAAGAAAGAGAGAGAGGGAGAGCGTGCGTCGCGCGCGACGGCGAACCGCACGCACGCGTCCGCGGAATGCGTATCGTGCACGGGTTGGTTATTAACTCGTGTACCGCAGAAGTACGGAGTCACGCCTGGCAAGTTGTAACCACAATTTATATCGCGGACTAACATTGGATAGCGTAGAAATAGCGTTCTTTTTATAATAAAATATTTTAAGTCGCTACACGTTTTTTTAGCCGCGCGAGAGAGAGAGAGACAGCGGTAGAAATTTGAACAAATTCCGTCGTTGGGAAGAATATTTTTGATTTACCGCGGAAAGAGAGCTTCTTCGGGCGAATGACACGGGACGAAGTACGAATTATGAGGCACGAAAAAGGTGCGAAGTCGCGCCAAGAGAGTGGTGAAACGAGCGCGGCTGACGGAATTATTATTCTCGTTTCTCGACCGTCTGTCCGATGTCTCCTTTTCTTGCAACTCTCGTAGCTTTCTCGTCGTTCTAGTAAGGTAGCTTGTTACAGTTCCACGTATGGTGACACCATCGGAAGCGTTTGTTTGTTCAAAACTCGGAGAAAATTTATATGCGAGATCACATGGCAATTGAAGCTCCAGCTAGAATTGTATGTTTTTTGAAAAATATACAATTATAACTCACATATTTGTTTTTAAATGTAAAGATAAAAAAATTTTATATGTAATTATTTTATATTATATCTGAATCGGCTTAAAAATAATTTTTTTCGAGATTTTAAAAGTTATTTAGATTGAAAAAATATTAATAAATTGTTCTTTAATTCCGTAAACCGGAAGTTTTTATAAAGTGTTGTTTTATTATCACAACACTGAGTTTTAAAAAAAATAATATTCTTTGAAATGCTAAAAATGCGATCCAGTATGCTAGATTCATACGCAATAAAGCTATCAGTCTTCGAAGGAATCATAAAAAGTGTGGAGACTCGGAAAGAGGGAAAATCTTTCGTCGCGGTGAGAGTTCTCTCGGTTGTCATCGTCAGAAAACCATGAATTGTCTCACGGCTCTTGCCGGGAGTAACTTCGTTATACGTTTTCTCTCTCTCTCTCTCTCTCTCTCTCTCAGAGTTTCTCCATTGATTTTTATTTTTTTAACGACAGACGGAAAGTTCGATAAAATATGATATCCGCCCTTTATTTATTATACATTTTATTAATTGGTTTCTGGGTGAAATATTTTTCTATAAAATACATCGCCAAAAATAATAACACGAAATGAAATGTTTCTTTATTTTACATTCTTTCGAAAAAGTGTGATTCAATGTTATAAAGGCAGAAAGAATGTAATGCGAGCAAGCGAGCGAGCGAACTCGGTTTCGACGGTAGCCAACGAGGAAATTGTAGCACGTCGTGTAAATTTAGAACATTGTTTTCCGGTCGAGTGAATTCCATTGTGAGTAATCACTTCCTAAATCCGGCTTTTGTAATCTGAACGATTTTCGCCCTGATAATTACGCAGAAATTTGCGCAATGCGGTGTACAGTACGTACAAAAATTACAATTCGTTATACAATGAAAATTTTTTTACGGATTGAGCAATCTTTATACTTGAAAGGGCAATTAGATTAATAAAGATAGATGTGCAATGATTCATCATGTGGACATTCGCGTGGCAGAAAGAACACAAAGTCGTGCGTAATCGTTTCTTCCGGTGCGTTTAGCACGGGACCGCGTTTATTATTAACTCTTTTGGATCGACACGTATATCTCTTTGAAGAGTGCGGCCTTCGGCAGTAGCAAAACAGACGAAACATCGGTTTCCGAGTATCGTTCTCGCGAAAAAGCTCCGCTTGCCGAACTCTTTTTAACGCCCCGCAAAAGTCACAATATTCACGGTGAATGAACGCAAAGACCAAAGCTGCATCGTCTTCTAAGAAGACTGTCAATATCCTTTCTTCTATAATTTATAAATATCTTTCAAATGTTCTTTTTAAAAGAATAACTTGCACACACAATGGCGCATATAAGCTGAATATTTCTTAAGAAAAATTATTCTATTAGTGCCGCGCACTTTTTTCTAAATTTTTAAAGAGCTGTAACGAATGAATGTTCCTTTTTAACCGCAAGCGTTGTTGCGTGAAATCGTTTCCTGTTCTTCGTCCGCGTGTAATGGACCAATACGAGTTCACACGCGTCTACTCCGTGCAGCTGTATGCGATGCACCTGAACGAGAGTGTCGATGGGAGGGAAATGGGATTGAACGGTGACAGGTCATTAACGGCGGACGACGGAGAGCTGCCAGAGGCAATAATGACTCTCGGCATTTTTCTGCCAACTCTGCTCGTATCTTACTGTATTTAATAATACGAGCAAGAATATAAATCGACGGATATTAATCGTGCACACAATCGAGCGTAATGTAGCACAAAGCTGCTTCCTGCGGGACATGTTGTACGAGCACGTTCGCGCTAGGCTTTTCCCATGGCGCTCGTGCGCGATGCCACCTGAAGGTAAACGACGCAGGTAGTACGCGGGCCGGTCATTAACGATGGAAGGAAGCAACGGGTACGGCCGGAAGCCACGCACGGAGATGTGACTTGCGAGGTGCGCGCGAGGTGCCTTCCATCGGCTTATGTCGTCGCCCGTCGACCAATAACTCGCGTCGACGACGGTCAACAACCGAAGATATCGAGGCGTCTATTCTCGTGCTCCGCTCGTTCATCGTGCGATGAACCAGGGTTTTGCGCCGTCAGAAAATATACGGAGCTAACCGGATAATATCGACGTGAATTTTAAATTCGGCACCCGCGGTGCGCTAATAATGAAACACTTTTCGCTTCCTTTCTCTCTCTCTTCCTGCGCGACTTGCCATGCGGAAACTGTACTAGAAATCATTAACGAAAACTTCCGGTCGAAGTGACCCCGAGATTTCTTTCGATAATTGTCTCGTCACGAGCACCGCGTACGAATTTTTCGTTCCAATATTTTATCTATTTTATCTTTTACTGGTATTTATTATTCGATTATTACAAGTTAATCGAATAAAGAAATTAGTGCGAGAAGAAAATGGATTTGTATAAAATAATATTCAAAGCTCTCGCGAAGAAAATATCCTCTTTCAGGATAACATTCTCATTTCTTGTTTTCTCATTATATACTCATTTTCTCTGAGTAACGACTTTTCAAGATGTTTCGTTCGATTTTCACGGAGTACGAGCATGGGATTTGGTGGGTGTGTCGAGACCTGCCGAAAAAGTTTCCCTATAAGAGTGTTTTCGGGAAAAAACGCACGCTGCATCAACGATCGCTGCTCCGAGTGTTCACCGGCCGGGCCGGAAAAAGTTTTCTCAGTGGGTTGTTCTTTCCAGAAATTCCGGAAGGATTTGAAAGAAATGTGAGGATAAAAAAAAACGCGATAGAAGTCGAAAACGGCGATTAATGGCGATTTTTGGACTTTAAAAGAAAGTTAGATGATATTGCAAAAATATTGCCAAGCAATTTTAACATATGTGAAACGAATGAATCAATATTGTTAATAGTCCTAAAAAAACTCACCGATTGGCTGTAACAATGATGGGATGTGACTATGAAAACACGTCGCTTGTCAGAGCGCTGTCATCGCTCGGATAGATAACATCGCGCCACTACGCTTTTACGTTTGCTCTAAAAGAATCGTATGTCTCGCAGGGAAGAGTCTCAAGGTTTCGCTCCGTATCGAATTCCTTCAAGTTATTGCGAAAATTGCTGCGAATGTTCTTTTTAATCCACAAACTTGTAAAAGATACAATCTACAATGTTTTTGCGTTCTTAATGACTCTCTCGAGAGTATAATTCCATCGTTCTGTGATAAATTAAGTAATGAATTTTTTAATGAGATTTCACGATTTCACGATAATCTCGGCGATGCATATTAGCCACCGGGGTTCATCCATTTATCTATGTCTAGTAGTGACTTTTAGACGGAAGAGTTCGAAGGGGCCAGTGAGTATACGAGGGCCTTCGATGTAATTACCACGTCACGGTCGGCGGCGCCCTTGCGAACGCACCTGCCCAACGAAACAGAAACCTCGGCTCGTAATAAACGCTACGCTGCGTCGCGTGCGCTCGCAATTACGCACGTGCGATCGCGTTATACGTTCACTTGTGTGCTGTACGAGCGGTGCAAGCTGCGGCGATTCAGGAGCCTCTCGAACCTCTCGGCGTCGAGTTACACGGCGTTTAACGTTATGTCAGATTTATTTTATTACACATGGCGAAATAAACGCGATCCGCAAGTGATGCAGAGGCGCGTCTAAATAACACCTCCCTGAATCTGTCAGTGTGCACATTTTTTTATTTTATTTCAGGACAAACTCAAAACAAACTCGAATCTTTTGCGAATTACATTTTACTGCCGGTTTTCTAACTGAATAGGATAATAAGGAGATGATCTCCGGTAAAAATAGTTACGCGCACGTCTAGATTTTTAAGTGAGAAAAGGTCTTAAAAGCGAACAAAGAAACGGCGAACCGGGTCACCGATTCGGAGCCATAAATGACCTTTTCAAGATAAAAGTTTAGTATTTTCAAGTGAAAAGAGGAGGCACCCTTCTTTCTTTCTGGAGCTCGCGAGCGAGGACGAGTCCTCGCAAATCCCTATTATTCGCATGGAGGACCGAAGACAAGAGAGAAGAAAAGATGTCTCCTTCCTTAAAAAAACCTGTTGATCGAGTCCGAAGACGAAGGCGATGTGTGGCTATGCTAGAAACTTGGGTTTTTTTCCGCGACAGTTATTTTAATGATTTTACCATGGTTCTAAGTTTGATAAAACTCACATCTCTCAAGCAGCTAAAATTGCGGACTTGAAGTTCGCGATGTGCAAATTTTATACGGTTTAATCGAAAGTTGTAGCGGCGATCAGCAGCGCGGCCTTCAGCATAATTATGCTCGAGAAATACTTAGGGGGGTTTATGCACGGGCGATAAAGTCGAATAATAATTTAGAAGTAAGTACCTCATTGACAGTAGGTAGTAGACACACGGCCGCTGCGTGAGCAACGCGATGATTATATACCGGTAGTGCGGCCGTAAATCAGCGGAATCACCGTCCACTGTTGGATCGCGCCGCGCCATTCCATCGACGTTCCGCGCGCCTTATTTGTAAGAAGCGCTCTCGCATCGTAACCTCCCGCGATTCCGCGATATTTCCCGCGCTCACGGCAATGAGCGGAATGTTACGAGAAACAATTTTCTTCGAAATTTTCGAGATATAGTGGGAAAGCGTTCTACGAATTCGCGTATGCAGCTGGATGCGCGAAGTTAACGCACGACTTTAAAAATTTTAAAGTTTTATAGAAAAATATTGATGTCTCTGACGAGTAATTAAATGAATTTGTTTTCTTGCGAAGAGAGAACAGCAGACGGGAAATAAGAGTCTGTGAATTATTGAAAATTGGCGCGTAATTGGTGCTGTAAACGAGTTTGCAACGGTGCAACCGCAAATTGCTAGTAAATTCTTTCTTTCTTCTACAATCCTGATCGTTCGTAATTCGATGCAACGATCCGGACCAATGCTTTCGCATCCTTCTATTTGGCCATCGACATTAGGAACGATTTAAATTCATGACGTTCGAAATTAAGGTCACCCCGGACGTTTCGCTCTCGCCCGACCACGTTTCCCTGTGCCATTACGGGATGCCCTACCGCTTCGTGAGAGCCCGTTCATAGGCGACTCATTGTATTCAAAGGTGTTCACCATTATAACTTTCGTCTCGCGATTGCGACGAAACAAACGTGCCCAGTCCTTAGGTTTTCGTCGTCCAAACAGTTTTCGACGCACCACTGTTCTTGTTTTCGGGTCTGCAAAGCTGGCACCCCAAAATGTGAAAACTTATAGCATTTGATTGTTTACAGTTGGATCATATTTCTCAACACCATTTTTTTTTGTCCTATTGCAAAGAAAAGTTATATAAAAATTAAAAAAATTTTTTTAATTAAAAAGTGACAAAATTTATCCAATTTTTTGTTTGTGTGTAATTTTTTGCAAAGTGGATTAACAATTATGAATTAATAAATATGGAAATTAGAAACAATCAAATGCCGCATAAGTTTTATAAAAATTCGCATTTTGGAGTGCCAATTTCACAGATTTCTTGTTCTCGCCTTATCTCATTCATTCGTTATCAAAATAAAAATATGTATGTTTGATACATAACTTTGTTTAATTTTTTGGTATTTTGCAATTGATTAGATTTTGAAAAAAATATGATATAGAGTTTCACGTTACAAAGAAAAAAAAATTATAATAAGAGAAAGAAAAGGGACATAGCCAATTCGGACAGGAAATAACATATAAAGGCGACTTAGTAAAAGTGTGTCTTTCTGCAAAAAATATAAAATATTATAATTTGCAATTGCTCATCATTAATTTTATAATTGTTCGCTACTAACAGTGTTTCGAAATTTACGTGTATTGATTTGAATAATACTCTTGGCGTGGCTTGAGGCTAAATATAATTTATCCTTGAAGGTTTCCTTGTCGATGTTTGCATCGACGATCCATAAATTAACAGCAGGATCGGCAGGATTCTCACGTCGGTTTCAATCCTATCGCATGTGAAGTAGAAATTCGGAGATTCGAAGAAAGGGTGGTAATCCCAAAATCAAGACTGTTGACGCAGTTCTCGCTTAGAATTCAGAATAAGCTTCGATACCCAACACGCTAATAATTTTTCCTTTCGATAGGAAAAAGTCGCTGACAATGACTGAATCATTTACAAAATTTTTAAACAATGCACTAAAATAGAAAAATCAATTAAATATATTTTACTAATTTTGTTGAAATAGTTGAATCCGTGCGACTTTTGCAGCTTGATAAAAGCAACTGTCGCTTGGAGAGAGAGAGCTGGCAATTGAGATGCATAATACGTTTTCACCTGTCGACAAACAGCAGCCATCTTTGCTTTTGATTGCCGAAACATGCCGCTAATCATTTATTCGTCGCGTACACGACGCCTTTTATCCACGTGCGTGAATCTTCGGGACAGGCCAAGCTTTCGAGGGACATACTAATGGTGATATTCCAGGAATGAGAATTTTTTAAGTAGGGATAGCGTTAATCGCACGATTACTATTAATCATTAATTATTCGTAAAAAATAATCCTCTTATTTGTCGCGTAATGTGGCAATAACGCGATATTACGGAGCGATTAATTGAGCTTTGTTGTCAAATCGTAATAACGACGAGTATTCAGGTCTTTTCATTTCCGTCTAAAGCTTTAATGCGGTTCAAACGGCATTTCTTGATTATGCAGTTTTTAATTTACACTTGAGAGTGATGCGTGTGTAGAAAACGCACGTTTTACGGTTGTTCTCAGATTTTCATACGAAGAAGGTAATCAAGGATGTGTCTTTCCTACATAGTGACTGCGGCAAAATGTTACACGGCGAGTTTTCTATTTCCTTTCGGTGTCGAACAACTTTCTTGACTCGTTACTTTGCAATGGGAATCGCAAAACGAGTATGTTTACATCGTTCCAGAAGTAGTGTAGACTGCATATTGCGATTCTACGCGCGGATTTTTGTCACATTGCCAGCGATAAAAACTTATTCTGCCACGACCAATTACGAACTAATTACGAGCGCGAAGCAAATTATTATTCTCGATTTTACACGTGTTCTGGATTTTACACATGTTCCCGATTTTACATTCGTGGCTTGAACGAGCTGACGTTTAACGCGGCACGCACTTTATCAGCGCGATTTTTGCGAGCGCATCTTATAAATAGCTCTGGAAATTATCGATTCGTAAGGGTGCACTCGCGTTGCGAAGTAACATACAAGCCGAGAGATGGAACGAATGAGATAAGTGAAAAAGACGTTCGCTCACTGATACTCCAATACAGTTCTACAACGTGCGAGAGCAATGTAATCGCAAGATGGCGTGGAATTTATATCCGTTCCGGTAATGCTGATCGTTCACCGAAACAATCATATTCTACTTTGCAATTTGAAAAATTGCTCACATTATACAACGGACGCTGTTATTTCCGTTCGGCGCGATGTATAATTACTTTGTTGCGCATAAGGGTTGCTGCATTTAACATCACGGATTCGTCATAGATCGAACGTATAAATAGCATTCGCGTCGCGTCTACACTTCATCAACATTATCGCCCTCGCGATCCTCGTAAAGTCACTCGTGACACATTTTACTAGCATTTTCAATCGTGTCTTCAAGCAGCATCGTAAATGACTTCCTTCCGTCGCGATTAACATAATTCCCCGCACCGTCTTATTCATTTTAATACGAGCACTTTCCATCAGCAGCGTGCGTAGCAGGTACATGCGTGTAGGAGAGAAACGTGATAAAAATCTGATTAACATGCGTCTTCGATTTGTCTTTCACTTCGACATAACACATCATTAAAATGATCTTTTATTAGTCGGATGCAAATAAATGATATTTGTTCATTTTATCTGATTTAATCGAATATAATTTCAGATATTTTGAATATTTTCTTTGCGCATAAATATATTTTTAATTCAATTTTAGGTATTTTATCGAGGTAAAAAAACGACGACGCAACCGCCACTTAAATAATTTCCCGTTAATAGTCGCCATTTCCGTTTATTCACCCTTCGTACCCTCTCGATAATAGCTTAATTACCATTCCACGTTTTCCCGAAGGGAAACAGCGCCAATATAAGATACATGAATAATACATACGAAGGGGGAGAGGAAACGAGTTGCAGCATCGAAATATCTATCAATACCCTCCGGTTATCAGTACAACTTTCTAAGACGATTGTATCGGTTAATTATTCTGTGATAACATCTAAATGATAACATCTAAGTGTAGCAAGATAACACTTTTCGACGCAATTGAACAATCATAAATCTGTGTTCCATGTGTGCATTTGATTCCCGGAATTTATGTGTTATGTTACTCGGTATCCCCCTCCCCCCCTCAGTATTCTCCCTCTCGCTGGTCGGAAACATAATTTTACCAGCTAAGACGATTTTCTAGCGCGCTGGCTAGAACATTCACCGGAACACCAGAATAAAGCGGCCGCGTTACATACATCGTGTTTCTTACGGAGGCGTACGCGGATCTAAGACGCGTGGAACTCCGACTAATATGGTGGAAATTACTGTTCGCCTCGTAAATCGATGCAACCCGCAATTTGCATCAGCGAGGCGCATCGCGAGGATCCATTATGTACCGTGACATTAATATACGGCACATTAAAGCCCGCCCCTACAAATCGCATTGCTCTGATTTACCGAGAAAGCGCTGTCAAGGATTTACATCTTGTCGCTTAGAATGCAGATTTTCATCTTGAAAATATCATGAATCCTGTCCACTTTGACGTTCTGTTTTTTTTTATTGCATGCTTATTAGCATATCAAAAACGGTGTTGTAAGAGATTAATTTTTTTTCCTTCTAATTTTTATAATTAAAATAATATAATGTGGTATTAATCTTAAGGTTTTTAATGAAATTAATTTGTGGATTACAAGGTCATTGCTGGATTTAAACATTAAGCACTCTTCTGTTTTTCATCGACATAAACGTTTCGATCGCAGTCGTGCGTGGACGCACATTGTGCTTTTTTTCAGTGTGTTTACAATATTATTCAGTTTTATAATTAAATTCGGTTTCTACAGATATTATTTCTTAATCTTGTTATCAAAGTCTAATGTCCTAAGTGTCGGCTGATGCTTCCAAAGCCAAAGTTCAAAAACGCAGAACTATCTTCTTTATATTAATTCAATTCTGCACTAAAAGTGATAAAATATCATATATTTAATATTTATGTTTGCAATATTAAATCTTCGCCGGCATATTATTTATAACTTATTTATATGTTCTACGTATAATGTACAATATTAAAAGTGTTATTTGAAATATAGTTATTAGCGAAAATTGGCTGTAATTGTGCATCTTGCAGCGACTAATTCGCACACCACTTATAAACCGATGTTATCTCGTAGCGCGAGAGTACACGGATCGTCGTTTGTTTTCTGATAAAACTAATTCTAGTAATAAGAGTAAATTATAATTCCCTGTTTTGCACTTTGATTATATCGGTATGGACAATGAGTTGAATTTTGTGTTTGTGATTTGCGCCGTTAAAAACTCGCGCGGAAGATTTTGATTAAATCGCGGCGAAATCGCAGAGTTACGGGAATACTGAATTCCCAAGAAGAGATTTTATTCACTTTCTCGATTCTTTTGTCTCTCCCCGGCACATCGCGAGTAATCTCGACGAATAGCTAGCTAGCTCCCTCCGGTCCTATTATTTATGCAGTCTACGTTGCCCGGCTTGCAACGTCGCTTGCACGACCGCTTGCTTACCCTTCGTAACGTGTACTTTATTCCTTCCAGATGCGCTCGCGCCGATAGCTACTGGCGATCCGCTCGTTTAACAGCGTAACAGCGAACAGCAGCGAGAACCCAAAGCCAGCGGTGAACGAGAGCCGAGCGAGAAGGAGAGAGAGAGCAAGCAAGGGTGGAAGCAAAGGGAAAAACAAAGCCAAGAAAGATGTATAGGAATGCGACAAAAATACTCCGCCGTTCTACGAGGGTGTTGTAAGAAGGTGAGTAATATATTTTCTGTCAAAATATTATCCCGCCAATAATCTTGCTCGCTCTTTCGATAATTCTTAAGCACTGAATCCATATTTTCCATCGAATCCGCGCTCTCGCTCTTTCGTTGTTTATTTATTTATTTATTTATTTATCGGTAGTTTTAAACGCGGAACTTTTGATACGCGCTTACTATCCGCGTGTAACGCTCGAGGCGTGACGGATGCGGGATCGGCACGCGTCGTTCCGCTTCTCAAAAAGCATGACGCGAAGAAAAAAAGAGAGCGACAAAGCAGGGCGAGGGCGGCAAAAACAGATTTACAAAAACGTTAGCAAAATGCGTTACGATGATGCGCCTTGCACTGAATGAATATGTAAAGAAGAGCGACGGAAATTTAAGATTCATTATATGGTTCGCAATTGACTGTCGATCGCAAAATAAACGTCGATCATATTGGAACCTGTCCTAAGTGCCGGTTTCGATTACGTTTTATTGAAATTATTCGATCGTTCTCCTTCCCATGCAACCTGCAGGGGACATTAAAATATTATGGCATCGGCTTGATTGCCGTAATTTAGGACGGAATTTTGTCAGTGATCGTCGCGTTAGTATGCCGTTCTGTTTCTTTTTACAAAACGTTAAAATTCTGCAAAAAGTCATAATAAGAAGGGACCGTGTGAAAGTGGCCGAAAAAAAAACGCATTAGGAGGAAGGAGAGTTGAGACAAAAAAGTAAATAGCACGGGTCGCGCGAAAACGAAGATGATAAGATGAAGACACATAAGAGAAGTTTTAAGAAAGAGTATACAGTAATTATAGTACGCGACACGCTTGTATTATTACAAATGCATCGATTTATAACGATCGATAGCACATTTCTTATTCGGGAATTATGTAGATCAGCGAAGGCTAATTCGTCGATTTTAGCGTCGCTAAGTAAATTGTAATTGAAATTCAAATCCACTTCTCGAGCGACAATTTAAGAAGGAAGGAAAGATAATACGAGCGCCATGAAGATTAGAAGGTGAACGCTGTTGACACGCGCTCAAACCGGTTTATTCCATAAGCATGACATATTCGTTTCGGTTTTCATCGGTAATATTTTGGTTTATATAAAAAGCATTTTATTTCGCATTTTATTTTATAAAAACTCATCAATTATTGAGATTTTTTATTTATTTTTAATAGCTTTTTTTATTTCCAGAATACTAGACTAAACAAATAATTCTGAAACGCTAGATTCACGCTGCGTCTCAATTCGTTTTGCGAGAATTTTGTTTGTTTTTTATCAGATTTTAAGAATTTTTTGTTGTAAATTCTGTCTTCTGAAGACTAAAAATATTAATTATAATTGAATACAATTTAATGATGATCTGGCTACAACAATCAAATCTGATGATTGCAATAATCAAATTAACGAAAAATTAACAAAATTAATATTAATTTCGGTCTTTATTAGGCCATTTTCAGTGCGATATATACAATCTTTTTATATATAAATACAAAAACATTTTGCATAATTGTCGTACAAATTAAAAATCGCTCGACAATAAATTCAGCACGACAATACATACATCGTCTGTTTTTTATCTCCTTTTTTTGTTAATTACAATTTAATAATTTTATTAAAAAACTTAAGTCAGAATTCTCAATACATAGTAAATTTCCATAAAAATACTTTAACACACGCCAAGTTTCGCAACAACGAAAGAAAGACGAAGCGATTCCTCAGCAAAAGTTATAGCATATAGTTTGTGAGACGAGTAAGAGCAGAGATTAAAAAGAGGGATTACTCGCGCCGCGATAAAGAAACGATCGGCCGGTGTGTATTACGAGAAGCGCGGGAGAGAAGCCGGCTACTAGGCAGGGCGGATCCGCCGACCGCCGAACGCTCGTAAAGCGTTAAATCGAATGGCCGGAGGGAATCGTAAAACCTCGCGGCTTCGGTAGCGAAAGATTAAATATAACTTTTTACGATGAGAACCGCGGGAGACCTGAAAGCGAGAGCCACGGGCTCGCGGGGACGCGTGTATCAGAACTCGGAACCATTTTGAGCGGCGCGCGCGAATGCGACATCGTTTTCGGAATCCAAAAGAATCGGCGGTCGGAAAAAAGAAAAAAAAAAGGATGCGATTTCGATGCGCAGTTTGCGCTAAAAGGACGAGAGCGCCTGTCGCGTTATTTACGAGCGGCGATTATGGTTTTCGTGACTATCGGAGGACGATAAAAAGTCGCACAAAGTCTCGGCAGGATCCTCGGGAATCTCCTCCAGGATCCCGGGTACAATATAGTTACAAAGAACGCGTATAAGAGTCTCGGAAGAATACTGACTGCGCGTGCGGCGATGTATGGATGTTAAACTCTCCCTCTCCTTTCTTCCACTGGATACGAGGATAGATAAACCGATAAGCTCCTTTATTAGCTACATGGCCGGACGTAAACAGTTTCATCGTGATAACGATGCTTCACGGCGATTTAGCTAGACCTACCTGCTGTGCCGCGGAGCAGCCTACGTGGAACTTAATTGTCCGAAATAATGTTATATAAGATAATTAATGCAAATTGGTATCAATTACAGCGCGCTGTAAGTACACAGCACTGTCGCAGAACAGATTAGATTACTCTATCTGCAGCGTTTTGTGCGCATCTTGTAACGCGGAGTGCGATAATATCGAAGTGGATAAACCAGCTGGAATCTCGCTCAATTTCATTTACGATTCGCGAAACCGCGGGACGAAGTTCCGTTCGCTCTTAACGATGATTGATCTAACTGGAGGATGGGTGCGCGCGCGACGACACGCACATTACGCCACCGAAATATGCCGTTCTTTTGACACGCGATATATATCACGGGGTGAAAAGGATAGCTCGGAGTGCTGCTCGCATCGTTGCGATTTACTCGAAGTGACGGACAGAAGAATCTCCCCCTCCGGTGCTTTTATTTGTTCGCGTGTGTTTTGCAGCGAGCTTGCGAAGCAGTCGCAGCTGCTTTGCGCGACTGCTTCTTCGCTTCGGATTTCGCATCGTATTTCGGGATGGAAATAAGCGCGTAACCCTCGGAATTTCTCGGCGCCGCGTAAACTTCTAAGTAAACAAACAATTACGCCGGCTCGGGTAATCGTCTATCGCACGAATCAGAGATGTACAGTAACAGATCGTTACTCAACCCAATACATTGCGCTTCGCAGCCTTAGGTCGAGAAATTTTTGTCTTCTGCAGGAATCTGACGTCTGATCATTATCCCACCGTGGTTTTTTTAACACTCGTCATTAAATCGACGATTGATGTCGGGCAATAAAATCATCAACGTGCTTAAAGTAATAACTAAGACATTTAGCTGTCGTAAAAGCACACTTCCCGCCGTGACCGCTTGGTGGTCGCTTTAAAAAGTCCGCACCGCGATTCGTAACACGTTCAAACAATACGTAATACGCGCAGCCCTCACCGGATGTGATCGATGCCACTACCGGAAGCGATGTACCTTTCTACCGCTTATACGCGCGTGTTCGGAGTGCAATATTTGGCAACAGTAGGGCGGCGGAGTCTTGCTAATTTTTGTTTCATGCTGCTCGAATGTAATGGTCGGAAATTTTACTTTATTTTTGAGAAAATAATGTTGTCTTATAAAATGTAATATCAAAAATATAAATTATATAGCACTGGTCTCAAGATTACAAACTAAGTAGAATAAATGAACTTCAAGGCTAATGCTTGATTTGAGTAAACATTTCTGTATTTCACTTTGTTTCATTGCAACGAACATCTCGGTCGCCGTTGTGACGCTCTCATCAATACATCTGACACAATATTATAGCAATCTATTAAATTGAAATCATAATTCTACATTAGTTGTCTATTACATTTGATCTATTAATTGTTTGTTACTATTTTAACGCTTACTTCGTTTTATCACCGTTTTATTACCGTCTACCTTCTTTGAAATACAGAAGAGTGCTTATTAAAACCAAGCATTGGCCTTGAAATCCATTTATTCCACACATTAATTTCGTTCGAAAATGTAATTTTAGTACTCCGCAGTCGCGATCGAAATTTCCGTGCGCAATTACGATTCAGTAAATTCACGATCTCACGAACGACCGGGCGCGTATTTATTCCAGCGCGAAATGACGTCAAAAAGCGTCGCGTGACGCGCGAGACGCGACTAAATAGCACGGGCGACATGTAGCGAGGAAGCGAACCAAACACAGAGATGTAATAATTTTCTTGACGATCATCGATGTCGAGACGACACGATAATTATACCACGAGGTCTTCCGAAAATTAATTTCGCGCATATCTCGTCGCGCGTAATAACTCGGACTTCTATTAACCGAACCGCTCGCGATTAACGCCAGCGACTTAATTACAGGTGTCGGGCTAATTAATCGACGTTGTCACGACTGTACTTTTTATATGCTGCGCGCGTCGAGCGGCCGGTCCGCCGATGCTCGTCGCCGAACGTCTTAATGGTAAACGAATAACAGTATTTTTCTTGCCCGTGCAGCCCTCGGCCCAAAGGAGAACAGTTACGCGACTCACCTATGGCGAGCTTAGCGGGATGCATCGCGAGTGATAATGATGGCGTTGGGGAAGCCACGAACGTGGCGTGCATCGAGCAAGAAGCGTGAACACCGCCGGCTCGGTGAGTCTTTCCGCAAATATTTTTTACGTTTTACGATTGCATTTGCATGCACTTTTATCGCGCGCTTTTATTTTATTTTTTTATACTTTAAAACTCAAAAGACTCTTTATCAAAATTTTCATGTTTTCGTATAGAAGCAAAATTATCTTGCGTGTCGAGATTATTTCGACAGTTGAATAATAATCAATTTCGAAACAAATTTACTCCGAAAATGTTGGTTTTTTTTTTGTTTTTCTCAATTTCGCGCAGTTGTTCATAAAATGCGAAGCGCGCTGGATATCCGGTAGTAGTCAATGAAAACTCGCCCATCTGTAAGGATTACACGGGAGTGCCCACAATGGCTACATTATAGTTATTGCCGTTAGTACGGACGCTGATGACAGCATTACCGTGATTGCCAGTTAACATAATGACCGTCGCTGACCAACGTCTACCAACGTGACACGTACATACGGACTTTCTGGGCACGAGGTTGACGACCCTTGACCCCATACAGACTAGATATGAGCGTTTCCTGAAAAGGAGAAACAATTGGCAATCGGCGCGCGACCGAATCCGACTTGATCGCATAGAGAATAGAATAATGCCCGCATCCAGTTTTGTCCTCTTGTGCGCGCCGATGCGCATCGAATGAGAAATTGCCGTCCGTAGGATTATCATTATTATATTTATATTATGATATTCAACGATATTCCGTCGCTTTAGTCTTTGATCTCCGTAAAATGCTATACGTCCCCACGCGTTATGTTCTGCTCAAAGTACTACAGCGGTGCGAATTACCTAGAGGAAATATTATTTACCGGAAAATTGCAAGGGGGTTCATTGTTAATAATTATGTTGTAAGGCTATTTAAAAATATGTACGGCAGCTAATAGATGGGCAACGCCGATAACGGTGTAAAATTGATAATTATTCTCGCCTCTCGACGATGCGTAATTATACGTCTGCGCGGTACGACGCGATCTCGAGCGATTTGTCTCAATCTCTTCGTGCAAAAGTTACTTTCCAGCCTCTATCGCGTAGCTGTTTTGAAAAGGGGTTAGGTATCTCTCGTGACGTAAGCATTAACGAGCGGAGCTCGTTGTTCCGCGCTCGGCAACATTCCACGTGATTCGCGAGAACGTAAATTGGACGATGAGCCCGCGCACTCGTGATAAATAAATATCATGGGGGGCTAGGAGATGCGGGTATCGTGGAAGTCAGCTGTGTGGCCGCCACTCCATTAAATTTGCAGGGACCTTTATGTTTTTTTCCGTCGTTCCCCTCTCGGTACTTTGCCGTTTGACGAAATGGGCACTCGTCGGAATCGGCCGCGCGATACTCTCGCAAAATTGCACGTTTAAAATGAAAACACGCTCTCTTAGGCTCTCGGATATTACGCGTTTGCCAGAGATTATTTATTGATTTATTTCTAATTCGATTGAGAAATATCGTCGATAATTCACTTGTATCGCACAATTGATGACATTTTATTTTCTGTAGTACATTTCATCACTAGCTACCTTGTGTTTTTAAAGTTGTGCTCATAAGTCGAGCTTTTTCCGGCCTGATTGACTCTTGTTTGCATCTCGCGTTTACATTCGCTTGTCGGCGGCGTACACGTGGTCACTGTTCCGCGCGTGCCACGCTGTAAACGCGCTGTCACGGCTGAGTCTATTCCCTGTAGAGGTCCGATCGAGTGGTTGACCTTCCTTTAATTGGAAGAGAGATCGTTGAAATCGAAGTGTCGTATACAGGAATCTATTATAGGAATAGCGATTTTGCGGCTATAAAATGCTCTATCTATTTATACGCAAAATAGATATTGACGCGCGCGGTGATGAAAATGATTGTAAAACTGATTTTCGAAGACATTATTTGCACAATATTTTTTTTTTCTCAAAGCTTTATATTAGTTTCAATTGTTTAGTTTCTCAATAGTCTCAAAATGTAAAACTAGATTCATTACAGCGACATTTTTCCTCAATAGCATTGAAAATTACTTTATAGTTACAATACTCTTTATTGCTGTCATCGCGTAGATTATTCATAATCTATCGCGATGAAATAATCATTCGACGCGTTTTATCTTCGCGACGCTAACGATAACGGCGTTCTCGATGGATTCCGTAAAACGTAGAGTTTGCTTTTTGCATATGCATGGCATGTTACTTGCCTACCGCATACAAATTCGGCTTCCCCCTTTTTCTCAACCCTTCTTTTTTCTTACACGAGAACGAAGTACACCAGCATGCGCAGCGTGCTTCTAAAAATACATCATGCCGGAATATGAAACCAGAAGTAACCAGTAGCAAGGGCAGGCCCCGGCATCTGGCACGACCGACAAAATATAATAACATAGCACGCGTGCGTATTTCGTACGCACGATAAGTCGCTCCTGGATAATCTTTAGTATCACGTGTGCGATCGACACACGTAGCCAATTTCACTTGCATCCTCTTCAAACAATTTAAACAATTTTTTAAAACACATGGTATTCTAATAATTTATTTTGATTTTAACGGTAGTCATTTTTGAATTGCCGACGCATTAAGAATTCGCTTTACTTACGTATCTTTTATTATCGTTTTCCTTCAATCTTAATTAGCAGTTTTAATTACCAAGAGATTTATTCGTTCGTAAAATTAAGGCCGGATTTACATACGCTTAATTTACATACATCGAGATGTAAACGAAAATCTATTTTGGACGCGAACGAATCTGTGCGTTCCGCGAGTTAATTCGACGTTGCTCGTCTGGCACGCAAGCTTCCGGGGTGTTGCCGAAGGATATCGCCTTCCATCCCGGCACTTTTTTATCTTTCTTGTACACGCGACACCTACGAGAGAACGAGCTTCCGGGCGAAAGCGTGACCGTATTTCCGCATCGAGAAGACCCGCCAAAGCCGCAGATAAGCACGTGAGATGTGATATCAGCTGAAAATAGACGGCGAGCTAACGTGTCTTTCATGTTAACGTGTCTTTCTGGTCTGAAAGTAGCAATAGAACGGGAGTGAAAAATCCTTCGACACTTCTCAATGTTTAATTTATGGCATGCAAGGCACATTTCTTCACGCTATATAAATTATAACTTTGCGAGTAGTCGATATTAACTTCACAAAGTAGCAACATCATCGACCTTTACAGAGGCCATCGTCGGGCTGGAAACAATAAAACATCGATTTGTATCTGTTGACTAGTGTAAAAGTGGCCGCGGTCGGCTCGTAAAATCTCGTTTCCTCGGCGTATTGTACGGCTAATTGCTAGAAAATTAGCAACGGGATGCCGTTTGCAGGAAATCAAAGCCGGCAAAAAGCTGCGCTTGCCTGAAAGCCAGCAATGAGACTGCCAGAAAGCGCTCGCGACGACGAATCGCTCGCGTATATTGGCCACGCATTGTTGTGCGGCTATTCGCATCGCGGAAGTCGCGAGCAGAACGGAATAGCTATAAATCAATCCCTTAAGGCCGCTAATGCGAATACCACGATTTTAATGACCAAAACGAACCGCTTGTTAGATTCCTCTCGTTGCACGATTGCGTGCTGCGCTCGGAGCGGTGCAGCAAGAAGAGCCGCGTCTCCGCGCTCGGGCGATCAAGCGGATCGATGTTACGACGAATCAATAGCGCATTATCGATCGCTCTCAGATCCTTTAGCAGCCGTGATCGTCTAGCGGTTAGGACCCTACGTTGTGGCCGTAGTAACCCAGGTTCGAATCCTGGTCACGGCAGTCTTTGAAATGTGCTTCGCGAAAAGGATCTCATTTTATTTTTTATTTATTTTTCTATATTTTTTTATAAGAGAAGAATTAAAAGACAGACGTTCTCTTAATGAATGATTATTTTCCAGTAGCTTAGATCAAGTATTTGTATTCCAGTAATTATCCAAGCTATGCATCAATTTGCTATATAATTTATTGTTTGTTGTCTATCGGTTATCCTCGTACATAGAAAATTCCTGATGTTTTAAGCAAGGGCGTCTGCAGGATTTTTTCTAGGGGTGGACATGATCCAAAATATTATTTTTCGAATTAGCATACAATATATATAATTTTAAATTAATACACCTTTTAGTTGTAAAAAACTTTCTCACCGCGACAAGGTAGGTGTAAGTCGAGAAAGACATTTGTATTTTTTTTTACTTTTTTATATTTTTTATATTTTTTTTTTGCTTAAATATGCAATTTGGACGACGTCTTTGATCAATACAACAAAAAACGGGAGAGTAAATGGATTTAATAAAAACGGGAGAGTAAATGCTGAATTTTTTTTCTCTGATTCCAGGGGAGGGCAAATGCCCCCTCTTGCCTCCCCCTGTGGACGCCCATGGTTTTAAGATGATACGCTAATCTATATAAGATTCTGTATCTATTCTTCTACGCTACGCTATATTTGGGTAAAGCGCCGTATTATTATAGATATTCATCTAACGTGTAAATTATATGAGCCTAATATTTACTTTCTACGGGACAAATAGATCTTTCTTTGAAGTTTTCTTCGAAATTTATCGGGAATTGTACTAATATTATTACCTTATTTGGTTTTGTTTTTTTAATATTGGAAACAAATTGAACGCTTTATACCACAGATAACTTGCCTTGTTGACGGTTAGTTCGGGCTGTGATCTCGATAACATAATATGTTGTGTCGTATATTATGTCAAGATCAAAGTTATTGGAATTTTATTTCCTATAATTGCCGTATTTTTTATCAATATTTATCAGTGCATTATAATGAACCCCTGTGTGTTAAAAATTATCTAAGTTAATTAACAGAGTGATGAAAATTTGCATACCAATTTATTATTTTATATTAATATAATAATATATTAAGCGAAATATTCAAGTTTTTTATTGTTCTTTTTTACATGTGCGCTATTTGTCAAATTTATTGTTCAGTCTACAATGAAATAAATTTCTTCCAAATCGCACAACACGATGTCCGTCATCATGCCGCGAAAAAAGAAGCTCGACCGAGCTTTATGGGTGTCAGCTCCTTCACGTACGCACGCATATAATACGGGCATTAAGGTGTGTTTCTTGGCAGAATTCCATCGTGTTCGTTCACGCGGCTAACATACGTTATTATCTCGTAGAATTCGATTTTCAGTCTCGCTGCGCTACTCTCGGCCAAGATATTCTTATCTTCTTCACACCTTGCCGCGATAGCGTAGGATTTTAAACCGGTCTTCGATACGTGTATTTATAAAGTTTATTTTTGAGTTGTTTATATATATATATATTATTTGAGTCACGTACATGAGATAAAAAGTTATTTGAAAGACTTATTTTGTTGTCTAATCTATATCTATAAAGATATTTATTACGGTATAATATTTAAATTTTATGTTCAAATATTGTTTTCATGTAATAGTCTCTACGTTGATATAAAATATCTTATCAAAACTATATTACTATATTTTATATTTTTCTTATTTTCATTACAAAGATATAAAAAATTCCAGAGATTTTTCCGGAATTTCTTATAATTAAAATAGCGCACCCGGGTGGTCTTATAAAGTTGATGGAGTTATATCTACGTCATTACTATAATATGTTTTATCTTCTCGTGAATCGGTCCGTGGCAGTAGCAGCAAAAACGGGAAAAATCAAGACGATAAATGCTAATGCTAAAAGATGGTGAAAATACAACGTTATCATAAAGATAGTTATTTAATCTTGAGTTATATATTTGAGCGAGAGAATTTTAAGTCTTTAAAACAGATCTGAATTATTATTCAAATTTCCATCTCTCACGTTACGTCTAAGCGATCGATGCAGCTAAATTTATAGAAGACGCCATTTTATAGTTTACCGAAACATAAACTGATTTCGCACATAATGATGCTCACATATTCGAATAAATGCACGCCGCATCGTCGTGTAATGTGACGAGAAGCGAGGCGGAGCGGCACGCTTCCAACATTGTATCTCCCGTAATTATGTTAACAACGCTTCCTACGAAGACCACCGCGCGTACATAAGTTTAGTGATTTAATTATAAAATGGATGAGGGGATGCACAGGAGAACGCGATTCGAGGAGGGCAGGATTTATTGGCTCGTGCCTACTAAATTGTTAGACCGCTTTAACGACCGCAGGAAGTCAGACGTTTTTTTATCAATATTGATATACAAAACATTCTAAATTAAGAAATATTTCGGAACAAATATCTTGATAAAGTTAGAGTTTATTTTGTGAAATACAGAAAGACTTTGATAGAACTTCTCTAACCTTTACGTGAAGAGAGTGGGCTGGGAAATTTAAGGACTACGGATTCGTAGTAAATCCACCGGTGGCAAGAGATGTCTGTCAGTGAGACAAATATCCGCCGCATAAATATTATTTTTTGTCGCAAGAGCAGGAAAGGATTCACTGCAATGCGCTGCTCGTCGCCGGTATCCTTTTCGCCTCTTTTTATTTTCGAGTGTAGGAGCAGCGCACACGAAGGGTTCCGCGCATCGCCCCTTAGAATCTGGAAGAACCGGATGCATCCGCAGGGATGCTGCATTAAAGATTCATTTCTTCCTCGACGCTTCGCCTAGACGCATTAGACAGACGAGTTTCAACAATTTCAATAATAAGTCAAGAACGAGTGATTGAAGTGGAAATAATCGATGAATTATTACTGTAGCAAATTGTGGTTCGGTAAATTAATTTTATTTACAAATTTTTGCATGTGTGAAAATCAACACGGTTTTTATAGACGATATTTCTTGCCCTCTCGAATGAAAAGCGTGAAACTCGTGGATAATCATAATTATTCCATAATGAATCAAATACGTTGCCGGACAATTATGCCGGTTATTATCACGCATTAAAATGTAAATAATATGTAGATCGACGTTTCGAGCAGCGGTTCTTATTATCGGACGCAAAGTTGATTAAGATCGCGCGTCGCGGCTTTTATCAACCTTCCTTGCGGACTAAAGTTGTCCAGTCAACTGGAATCGTTTAAACAAAATCATCTTGCGATAGTGTGTGCCCCATTATCGAGCTTATTGCGAAGCCATCGCGGATAATGATAATCGATCGGGCAACTGCCGGCATTAACCGAGAATCCTATTTTTCGAGCAAAAAATTTTGCGCAGCGAAATATCAGATTTTTTTTATAAGAGAAAGTGCAGAGGTATGTGCTGAAATTATTAGCCGACCGCTTAATTAAATCGTTCAACTTAACGACGAGTGGAAGATGAACGCATGTCGGGGGGGAGAGGTTGATAATTTTTAAGTTACTTTAATCAAGCACTAGAATTGTAAAGTACAAAATATATTACTATAAAATTCAGACGTAATTATACGTATCCGGAAGCGCGATCAGATGACGCGCATCGTAATTTAACTTTGATGCGGCAAATCGTCTTCGTTGCGCGGCAATGAGCTTCAATTGAAGTGCCCCGTTAATAAAATGTAATTAAATATTGTGCAGCTGTATGACAGCTCCGACGAAGGGGATGGGAATGCGAGCAAAAAAGTAGAAGACGGTTGTAGCGATTAAATTGGCTATTGCGCGAATTCTTCTATCTCCTCGAAGATCCTCCATTGCTCGAAGTCCTCTTGCGCATCGAAATGATCACTCGACTGTTGTAGGTCGTTGTTGTCTTCGTGATTGGGTATCAAACGAATGGCAAAGTTGTTTCTCCAGTAACGTCTCCATCGATGACCGTGCAATCTGTAGTACGAGAAATACTTTCCACAATTATGGTTTATGCTGATGTTTCTGTCCGTCTTTTTCTTCACAACACGGAAGCTTTTTAAGTTTTTTTTTTTTTTTTTTTGTAACTGACATTACTTTAAGACGCGACTTCGTCCCAAATTTTTATAATTACATAATCGCACTTGGTAATATCTTAATTAACTCATTTTCCATTAACGATCGTTCTCGTCCGCGCACGAGCGAACTGACTTAAATTTAACGGCGTACCTCCCTAACGTAATTATCCATCGCCAATAAGCTATCAGCGTCAATAAGCAGGTTGGCAGCATAGCGACTATCATCCACGGTATCTCGTAAAAGCTGTTTTGCAGCAGCATTTTCAAGGCCAAGGCGCATACATAACAGGAGAACGCAGCCACAGGCGTGGTCATCATCAGGTACCCGATGTCGAGTAACATCTTCTCACGGACGAACACGTATTAAATAAAGTGAATTAATGATAATTAAAAGCCTAATTAAACGGAACGATATTCAAACGATATGCCGTGAGATCAATTTGTAATATAAAACTTTAATTTCACGTAACATCGATGTGACGATAATATCGGTATTTTGTAGTCGTATAATATTTCTATCATTAATTAAAAAAAATGTTTAATGCGGCATATTTTTGTATGTTAATGAAATTGTGTCATTTAGACTTTTAAGTTCGACGCGCGGAATGAAAGCGAGGAGGCGAAACGGGAGCTAACGATCTGACTCACCTGTCGAGTGGCTATTACGGCGTGGAACCATATTATAACGCTTCGGAAGAGGCTGTAACGCCGTACTCTTTTGGTCGCGTACTTGTAGCCGCAAAGCTCGCATCTCATGCGACCGGACTCGGTCAACCATCTCTCGAGGCACTCGGTGTGTACGAGAGCCACCGTACCTCGGCACCTGTCGTATCGTTAAACACTGAGAGAGAACGTTAAGAAAGAGGCGAACCTTAATTAAATTAACGCGCAGTTTTTCCGGGATAATCCGTCAATTTGTGCATCGACGCGCGCGTCATTCGGATCGAAGAATCTCGATAATGTGTCTCTTGATCGCGATTTTTTTTTAAAGCTGCAGTAAACGGAGAATTATTTTTTTCTTATTGTGAGCCAAGAGCTTACTTGCAGGCTGAAATCAAAGGACCGAGATAAACGAAGTTTAACGGTGTCTGTGTCTGATCGAGTCGATCTTCACACGACGAGTGATTGTCTGCAATTGGGGCATATCCGCCCATGTGACAAATTCTGCAAATATCACCAGAGGTGATGTATGCATCTGAAATTATTTTGTTTTATTCGAAATTATTCCACTCGAATATTACGATTGATTTCTTATTGCAGAATTATTTTGCGCAGCGTTGACGAATATTAATATTAGTTCTTTTTGTAGAAGCAATTAATTGTGTATGATATACCTTCCTTATCATCTCGCGATTGCTTATCGGGACATGTTTTATCACTCCCACTTGTTTCTGGACTAGATTTAGATTTTGCATTATCCAAAATTCGGCTCGTTTGGAGCGTTATTTGAATTTCTTCGCTGGAATTTCTCAATCTTATTTCATTTGCCACTAATAAATGTAAATATATACCAAATATTATATGTAATTTATCATGAAAGTAACGCGTGCAAGTCAAATTTTAGGAATTTTATTAAAACAGAAATCATATCTCGTTCTGAGTCACGCTTGGCAGACAGCAAGGCAGATTGTGTATCTTCTATTATACGCAATCACCATAATTGCGTTATTACATTATTAGATTGTTAACTTAAAATATATTAACCTGAAAAATGTCAAATGTAGAAAAAGAATAACGCTAACCTATATCGTTCGTACATTCGCTGCCGTTTTTAGGCTCCGCGTTCTCGACGTGTGACATTAAAGACGTTTTGCGCGCATTTTGATGTACGCGCTTCCAAATCAAATTGAAAATTTTCTCTTGCAATCTTTTAGCAATCCGCCACAATCGGCAGATGCACTCATTTGTGTTTGTCACGTTATCACGTCATACTATGCAATCGATTCTTTCTTAAACTATCGATTTACTTTGGATATCTTTAGGAAGAAACTCTATCGGTCATATTAAAATTTTAAAAAGAAAGTGCAAACGTTAGGGAATATCAATTTTGACTTAAGTTTAATTAAATTTAGCTTATTTGATTAAGCAATCAAAGACATAATTATTCTACAATATAACTAAAGGAAACAATATTCTACGCCGCAAATTTATAACCAGCCACTAGTCATAATTAAGCGCGCAAACAATGTATAGCAATTTGATGGTTTCAAGACGATATGAAATTTTATGGTGGTTGGCTTCATTGAAAACAACGCGGGTAACTCGGGAAGATATTCTTATCTGCTATTCTTATCATCTCGTATACCTTGCAGCCGCATCAAAGTGGCTTATCTCAGCACACGCCACTCACACGCGAGATTAAATGTTCTCGGACATCCTCATTTTTCATATGCGCTAATTATTTTTTCGTGACCGATGCTCGCGCGATAATTGAACGTGCAACACAGTATGATCTCATTTCTAATAAGAAACCCGGGCAATTATGCTCGCATCTCGCATACAACAATGTAGCAAATCGACGTGATTTGTTTCGATTAAATCTCTCGAGCAGTGACCGGTGCGGCCGGTTTGTCAGTTATGTGCCTTGACGGGAAATTAAATTATTAATTGCAAATCAGTCAATAGCAACAGTGTTAAAATTGCTAGTAGAAATTGCAAATTTATTGCGTTCTTTTTAACCAAGCATCAAAGCGGCGTTATCTCTACAACTATTTTAATTAATGTACTATGATTTAATTGAATCGAACCTTGATAAAATGTAAAAGCAATTTAATACGTGAATGCGACGTAGAATTTTGAAGATAATTTAGAGTTCTTTTTTTATCAGTAGAAATTCCTTTCGTAACTCAAAGTTCCCGGAAATACGCGTATCCGATCGTAATATATCTACGGGAAGCCAACGATCCGTCAACCACCGTCGTTTGCCACGAAACCGATCCCGTGTTTTTGGCATGGGACACGTTTCTCGTGGGCGGAGATTTCGACGCCGCCGCCGCGCTTGCTTACGCCTTCGATCCAAGAGTGGACCACCGGATTATTCTCTTTTAATACTTCCGCGGTCTTGCACGGGATATTTCGGAATCGGTTTCCGGCACCGCAAAATATAAATCCGGCCTCAAACGTGTATACAAGATACTGAGAGTGGACGGTTATTATTAGCGGCAAGTCGGCCACTTTTCGGAACCTGCGTCTACGGATATCCGTTGACCTGGTGAATTAGAAAAGGAAATCTCTCGTGCTACTCTACCTGGCAAGCGTCCGCAGAAAAATCGACGGCCACGGGAAATCGTCTCTCCTCCTCTCGCGTCTCACAAAATCGCTAATGAATCACTCGGCTTAAGTATATCCGCACCGCGAATGACACTGAGAAATGGATAGGTGCGACATATTAAAATTGAGAAATTATTTAACGTTGCGTAAATGCAGAAATGTTGGAATATCTTTTTTTGTTAAAAATATATCATGACTTGACAGATTTAAGAACACGGAAATATTCAGATTATCGAGAGAGTTAGGATGAAACGCCGATCGGGAAATCGGGCGAGTGAATCAGATATTGCTTGTCTCGAAAACATCGATGACGAGACAGCGATTAGCAGGTGCTAAGTCTATTTTGTTTATTTCTCCATTACTCTCGTTTCCCTCGCCTCTCTGTCGTTCCGTTTCTCTCACGCTCGCGTACGCGGAGGAAACGTCAAGTCGGTGGAGCCGTTTCCACGGCTGCTATTTCTGCCAGGTGGCCGGTGCCCGAGCCTAACCGACCGCCCGTCCGCCATTTTCCACTCGACGTTTTTGGTTCAAGATTAATTAAACGCGTCTGGAAATAGTTACTGTCGTCAGAGAACCGCCGAGGGTTCGCGAACGCGATACGGATGCAAAGGAGGGAGTAGGCAAGAGGCCCGCTAGTAGTGGACTCCACGCACGGTTGGATATCCGCAGCGCGCGATGTTAATCTTCATGTGCACCTCTTCTGCCAGGAGCAACGAGAGCAAATGGTGTACTTAAGTCGCAATCACGACTCTGTGATAAACTTTTGCGCGAATTTTTATATCCGTGATCGTCAATTGGTATTTTAATACTAATTATCATTTCCTTCCTGCAAACTAGAAATTTAAGAAAGCAATATAGGGAAGAATTATGTTAAATCTTTGGAAATTTATGGTGGAAATATCATGAATATGCGATAGAGAAGAATGAAGCTTTATAAGTTAAATAATATTTATATATAGTAAATAATACTTATATATATATATATATGCATGTCGCAATTTGATATCACACGCTTTAAACATCAATTCAACATCGTCTTTATTTTTGTTTTTCGGAGTATGCAAGGCATTTCGGAGTCGTAACAGCGGTTTGACGGCGAAGCGAGTGTCGCAGAATGAAAGTGACCGGGCTTCTAGATGAGTCGGGGATGTACCAAGACTCTGGGACGCTGGGTCACGTTCAAGCTGAATGGACCTGGAGACTCATTCATAATCGATACACTTGCGTGATTCCAACCTGGCCAACGGTGCCAACGAGAATTCATTGAGCTTCGGGATATTCCAGAAACCTTAATTCCTGTCCCGAAATATGAATATCAATTCATTTTCGCGGCTTAACGTCATGTTTATTAGATCGTAGCGCCTCGTAAGAATTCTGCGATTTCTGAGAGAAACAGGATCTTCGTATGATCTTTTGCGCGAATTTTCAATTTGTTCTGGAAACTCTCACGCGCATTCTCTTAAGTATTCGAGTTTGAAGTCTATCGAATGCGAGCATTGAACGTCAATGACATGTACGAAAGCAGAAATGATGTTTCGTCGACGCACGTGTTCCGAAGGGAGAGCAGTTAGGGCCTACAAACTGGCTAAAGATAGCAACCTAGGGGTCACTTCGCGGTTTCTTCCCTCTTTCTCTCTCCATCCTCTGACCTTTTTCGTTTTCTCGCCCCCTCTTTCTTTCAAGATTGCAATTTATAGAAGCACTCGGCACCTGTCACCTTTTCGCGGCTTACCGAGGACGCGCGCATTCCGCCTCCACCTCGACATCAGCCCCAGGAATAGCCGGCGTACCCCGTCGTGCCCGATGGAGAAGAAACAGAGACGAAGAAGGAACCGGGTAGAAAAGAGAATACTTTGAAACAGCCGCATCGCTGGCGCGTTTGAAGTAACGGAATTCTCCAGAGAAACTGGATGGAAAGGCGCTTTGTCTTTCATCTGTCATGTTATTTTAAACATCTGTTATTGCGGATTTTCTGATAGAGATAAAAGCTAAAAATCATATATATATATATATAAAATTATATATTATTATATAAAATTATATATATATAATTATATAATTATAATTAATTTCACAATTAAAAATTATTTAAAATTGATAACTTTATTTATCTTTCAACTGTCGTGTAATTTTGAACAGATTTATTGCAAATTTTCTGATAGGGATAAAGATTAAAAATTATATAATTGTAATTATTTTTCTTAAGTAAAAGTTATTTGATAATGAAATAAAATTGATTACTCGATTGTGAATTGAGAGAAATGGAAAATTAGGAAGCCAAGTCCGTCTATCATCTTCCGTAGACGTGAACATTGACATTTCCGTAATGTCGTACTACACAACGTGTACACGTGCGATACTAGTTCCTGGTTACACGACAACACTCGTTAGTACACGGAACAGCGAATGCGACGCCAACAGGAAGCGCACCTTCGCGTGACCTGTATCGTGCATACCCTTTAAGTATTAGCGACGGTACTCGCTCTACGTGATTCTCGTGCTTACGGCGCAATCATCCGTTCTATAATCCGCCACGCTTAGATTAACGCAAACGATCGGGGACACGCATAGACAGATACATATCGAAGGAAGAAAGAAGACGACCGCCCGTAGAGCGACCCGACACTTGTATGTTGAACCTGAGTTATAAAATAGACACATAATAGCTGGGAATTGCCGAATTTATAAGTAGATCGTAAATCAAATTTAAAGTTATCGCGCTATTAAATTAATAAAATAGGGAGCTTGATTTATGCCAAAAAAGGCTCTCGTAAAAAAAAAAGCGTCGTAAAGTCTCTTCTTATTTGTTGAATGTGTCATCTTTAGCGAAATTTATCGTTTCTTTGCGCCGCACCGCCGTAGAAAGAGACCGCAGTCTTGGACGCGTCGATCAGCGCGATTGCTCTTGGAATTGCTCCGGATTATTCGCGAGTCTGGCAATGTCTGGGACAAATGCCACCCTCGCGCCGTTTACGCGTTGAAAGCAAACACAGACGGCAAAAAGGCCATCTCGCTCGTAAAGGGCGACGCGTCTACCGCAATGGAGTCGCGCGAGTTCATCGTCGTCGCGCGAGTGCAGTGCCGTCGAATCGTAAGACGAACGTTGCGATGCGGACCGCGCGTTCGCTGCACTTACGTAAGCTGCGTACTTAGAATATTTACTTTCAAAATCCGACGCTCGCAATTATTTTTAAATATTACACGCATCATTATATAAGTATTATATATTAAGCGTGTCCCGCTTTCCGCGTATTACTTTTTGACAATTTTTCAACCAATTTGGAATCGACGTTTTATTAGCGAATATATGTCAAGGCATTAGTCATTTTTGAGATATGAGCGATTGAAACAGAAATAACCAAGAAAACTGAAATAACCGATTTTTCTCGATTAAAGAATCAACCATTAAAAAATAATGGAAAAATTAAACATCTTGAATATATAGTTCTTACTTCGTGCGTTTATATTAATATTATATGCACAGTTTTATTATAAAAAAATTGTTGCTCAATCATAGTAATTATTTATTATAAATAGATAGAATATTCGCGTGAAAGATTTTGCAAGATTAATATCACTTGTAGAAATTTATGTGACTAACTGATTTATACGACGAAACCTGTTTGTGAGGCAAGCTGTTTATATTCGCAGACTGACGTGCGTTAATTGAAAATTGTAAATTTGAATCTTTTCGAAAAGCAATTGCGAATCGTTTTCGTTTTCTAGCCTCGATTCTCCGCGATTTTGTCGCGTAACATTGGCGATACATGACGGTGCGACACAATCCTATTTTTGCGAGTGCACCAGACAGTTGGACGTCTCCACCGGCGGTTCTATTTGCGTATCATAGCGAGCGCAAGCGACGAGACGTAAAATACACACGGACGTGCGAGCATTATTAGTGCAGCGTCTGTTGTCCGCGTTCGTAAAGTTTAATCTAAAGGGATAACACTCCACTTTTGTCGCTTTTGTCGCGGATTTATTAATGTGCTGAAAGTTTACTTCTCTGACTAACACGGAAAGTGGAAGCATAGCAAGAAGGATGGCAATTACGTATTTCCAAGTTGAAGCATCAGTACTTTCCAATCTTATTTCTTAAAAATTTTTAAATACATGACGCTTTAAAGAAGCAAATTAAATCAAAGAATTTGTAATCAAGAAAAATATGGCGAGATGTTTGAAATTTTTTGTATATAAAATCTGCCGGTCCCTTTCATGTTCTCATGTTTAATACTATTATGGGGGGATCTTCCTATCGTCTGTTTTTACACGCACGTGTACAGTATTATGTTTTATTAATGCTACAACGTTTTGTTGCCAGTGGCATAGTCAGACGATGATACGCACACTCCACGCATTTATAGATAGTTAATATCTCATTCGGTAGACAACAATGTCGAATTTTTTTACATAAAATATTTTTTTAAATATTATAATGAAATATACATACATATATTAAAATAATACTTTTGGTAAAAATTTTCACTATACTTTTATAGAAAACGATTTTATTTAAAATCTTGTGATACGTAAATTATTTCATGTTAAATGTTTCAAGGCAGCGTTTGATGGTTGTTTACGCTATTTTCTTGCGTCACGGCGTGCACACTCTTGTCTGAGCGTTTTATATTTTTGTTATATCTATGTTATATCGCATGCTATCATTCATATTTCTGTGCATTAGGCCATAATCTATTTATCGAAATGAAAATTTTGAGTGTAAGGAATATCTTGCAATATATATAAAATATTTCTTATTATGTTAATCCCGTCCTTCTGAGGATCAAATCGTTCCGTATCGATGCGTTTTCTTCCAATACTACCCCTACTATCTCTATCATAATTATCTTTTCAAATCACAATCGCGATATAATATATAATATAACATATTCTTTCTAAATAATTACCGATTGATGGCTTTCGTTATTAACTTTTTGTTATTAGCTTCCACATTCAACAATTTCGATTTTTATTCCGCGGTTGTTTAATCTTGATTACTTTTTACATGTATATTTACACATATTTTATACATTATAACACGAGTTAGTAAAATACTTTAAATATTGAAAATTGTTTTAGGTTATTTTACTGGCATTACTAAAATTATATTTTTTCGGATTGGAATAAAATATAATTTTACCCTCCCATGGGTACACCTTGTCGTGGTGGGAGGGCTCAGTATCCGGATGGTTGATCCTGAAGGAGAAGCTAACGTACCCATTGCCGCGAGTCGATCAATTAAACGCATAACGTTTACGCATAACGTCGTTTTTAGATTTTTTGCTTAAGTTTACTGGTGACATCGCGAGTGCCGTTTACAGTGTCGCGCGATTTTCGAATTCGAAAATGCACGCGTGCAATGCGTGCGGTCGCGAGTGAGTGCCTGTGAAGAACTGTGAGGACTAATTGTTAGAGGAGGACCAGGCTTAGGAGAAGCATCAGGCGCCGGCGCAGCAACATTGAGGTAATTAATTATTTATTTTGTATTCCTTATTTGCAATTAATTATTTATTTGTTATTACTTGCATTCAATATAATATTTGCATTTTTTAATATTTATGATTATTAGATTTTTAACATATTTATTATTATTTCAAACGATAAAATTTGTCTCGATAATTATTTTATTATATTTTTTAAATATTATTTTAAACGCTGCTGTAATTTGAATGTTGTTTTGTATTTTACAGATTTACGACTTAGCAGAACTACAACTTCGCTGCTGCGCATCGATCGGTGAGTTCCCAGTTAAATAAATCTCTAATTAAAGATGAAATTCTGATTGCAGGATAAAAGTGTGTATACTGAATATTTGTAAAACATAACTTTAAGTTTTCTTAGAAACTCGCGTTATTTTTTTTGTTTATTCGACAGCATCTTGTCCGGAATGATCAGAAGGGTTTTTCTATCTGTCTATCTAAACTGCGACGAGAAGGATGAAAATTCTTTTAACAACAGGGAGATCCTTGTGTCGCTACACAAGTCTCTTTTAACGAGACATGTTGCGTTAAGAAAAATTAATTTCATTATCTTTTTGATCGAGAGGATTCGTCGTTGTATTATACGATGCAGCTTTTGCTTAACGACGCGGCTGTGGAAATCGTGATACCGCTCGCGGAGAAGGATACCCTTGCAGGAGCGAAGCACATCGCTTCGTAGCATTAAAGTTAATGGCCGTAATAAAAGGTTCCGTCCATAAGCGTCGCCGGTTTGTCGCAACATGAAAATTGTTCGCGTAATTATGTATCCTCTTGGCTTCTTTTCAGACTACCATGTCCTTTATTATAAATGTAAATCTGTTAAAGAGAAGCTGATGAGTTTTGTCTTCGTCGATAGAAGACAGAACATTCGTTTTTTTTTTTCGCTTTTTTCTTGATGATGGAGATATCGCTTGTATGATCGCTGTCGTTATATCGTCCAGATCGACTCGCGTTTTAGAGTATCGTATTGTCGAGCGAGAGACCATTGTCGCGTTTTCTAGACGCGATTCTAGATTTAGCGGCGATTTTACGTCAAAGAGCGCACCGCCGCGTCTTACCGGTCATATTTCTCCTCCGAGCGACAGAGATCCGTTCTCGCTCCTCTCGAATTCCATTCCATTATACCTCGACCGTTCTCTTCTTCTCGTCGTTTTCATCCTTTGAGCGTGAAGGCGGAGGAAAGATCGGCCGTGAAACAAGAAACAAGTGACACCCCAAGAGGAACGATACGAACAGTGTTGCTGCTTTGTGCGCTATTTAAAGGGGTAGTTCAGCTTAAAGCGCTTAAAAATAAGCGTTTTTTTTTACGAACGTATATAACTACTTCTCAGTTGAATTATTAACTTATAAAAACAAAACTTAAAAAATTGAAGTTTTTTAATTTAAACTTTTAAGAATTATATTTAAAAAATGCAAATTTCAATTCTTCTAAGCTTTTATGCTTTATGCAAAAGATTCGTCACAATCTTATATTTAGTTTTGATCTAAATTACGAAATCTATTATTTTTGCGAATATACTCGGCAAGTTTAAACGCGAGATAAGGGCAAGTAAAGATGTGAAATGTAAAGTTGTTTTATTTTACAAAAACTGGTTTGTAGCGTGAATCAATTTAGATTGAACGCGATTTTAACTGAATTATAAGGAAATTTTATTCTCGGCTCGGCGTATCCGACTCTCTTACAACGTATCAAAGTAATTTTAACACGCTGTTTACTTCAACTCTGGTATCTGTAATTCGCGTCATATTTTCCACGCATGTTTCGAGATGAGAATATTGGCGCGTAAGTATAGTGCGCGCTGTAGTCTGGCGTACAAAATGCGCAGCTAATCCACCGTTTCTTCCAGCAATAACCAAAGGGGTTGCACTACCGGTCTAAATTCGCGTCCACGTAAATCATCGTCTTCACGCACTTGCGTGCTCGCGGCCACGCGCCACGGTTACATATCCCGTTCTTTGCATCTTCGTTCTCGCAAGCAACCCGGTCGTTCTTGGCGAAGATCATCGTATCTCATTGTACGTATCTCTTCCCGGGGAGATAATCCCTCCCTTCGCTTTGCTTCGCTTCGCATCGCACCGCATCGCATCGCGGGAAATGCGTTACACACTCGAGATCTCGGAGAACGCGAGAGTCGTTCGTCACAAGTCAGAATCGTGAAACGAGAATCCGTGTTGCAAGCTCCGGATTATAAGAAGCAATTTTAATTGCAAAATTGCAGACTATTCCAACAGCCGAGACCTTCGAATAATCTTCAATCGCTTTGCAAGCAATTTTTTCTCGAAAGAATTCGCTGTGAAAGTTTTTGACATTTAACGTTCGATGCTTTAGTACTTAATTGCGCGTTTGATTAATAGTTGAGTAATGATTAATGGTTGTTGGCGTCGACACACAATCACAGTTACGATAATGACAATAATAATGCATAATGACCGTCAGTTTTTTTACCGACTCTATCCACGCGAATGCGTGCTGCGATATTACCACGAAGAGAATTGCATCGCCACGGATACGCCCGGCGAGAAAAACCGTGAAAAACGATTAAAAGTTCAGACCGAGGAGCTCTCGTGCACTTAAGCGCAGCCGGTCGTGGCACGTGAGCGCGATGATTTACACGGTACGCGGATTTAGAACGTACCCGCCGGTTGTTCCTCAGGCGTGCGTGCGTGCGTGCGTGCGTGCGTGCGTGCATGCGTCCGAGCGTGTGCTTCCACGACATTTCACGCAGGCGTTAAAAATAACGCTTACATATCTAATAGGAAAAGCTGATTATGTAACGTGTGCTTCATTAAGCAGCATGTGACAAACTTGACAATTTATTGACTCTTGCCAATAAAAACTATTACTTCTAAACTTTTTGAAAATACTCGAGATATTTTTGATTCCAACTCAATTGGGTATTTTTACATGAGAGGAAAAGATTACTTTGTATTATTAGCCTAATGATCGAAGATGCAGTTGCTTTAAGTGAAAGATGTCTCTCGAAATAGATCTAAATCAAATTTGAACGGGATTCATATTCGTAGCCGGGAAAACGCTTTTTTTTCTAGACACGTCGTTCAAACGCGTCGCAGTTCTTTATAACGAGCATACTTTTTCTTCGAGTGAAACCCCTTCGTTACTCGGAAAAAGGAAGAACATTAATGTCGCGCAACCCGGCTGCTAGACGGTGGAGGACCTTGTTGTCTGCCCTTCGTGTTTGAATTTAGAAGAGTCTTAATTCCAGGAAAAAGAGACTGCGAAGGGTTTCGTCATCTCCGTATACTCGTCATTTTGCGTTGCTCTCATCCAGCAATATGCCCAATTGTTACAATGATAGTTTTAAACATTTATATTTAGTAAGAGTTTATTATATATTTTATAACAAATTTGATCAATATTTGCGTACAGGATACACTCGTGCGAAATACGAGAGTGTTTACACGTAGAATTCCGGCAATTTTTAGAACGTAAAAATTTTTATTTGTAAAACGACGTGTACAAACACTCTAAACACACGTACACTGTAAAACACGAGCGCACTAGGTGCGAAGTGACATTTTGGCGCGTAAGGTCGTCGTTCCCCGTCGTGCGAGAGCTATTCTCTTCCACATATTATCATGCTCGTTTTGCCCGTGGCGAGCGGAGCATAATGAGGGAAGCGAGAATAGTCCTTAGAAAATGAAGCAAGGAGAGTTACTGAGGGAAAAGAGGGCTCCGAGCAAGATGACTGACAAACGTCGCTAATGAGGGACCGCTTGCGCTCCGTATTTTCCTCTTTCCCGAACGCGAACCTCTGAAAATTCGGTTAATGACTTGGTCGAACAACGGGACTTGTCTCCTTGTTTTACTTCGAAATTCCTTAAATTTCTTGTTGCTCCTTTTAACAGAGAGCTGCGAGAATTAGCCGTGCAGAATAAGACGACTTTTTGAAAAGTTACAGCGCAAAGTGGGAGGTATAACGCGCCGTACCACAGCGCTGCGTATATTTTCTTCAAAGAAATTGCTGAATTTTTGGCGCCCCAGGTTTTGCGATAGCATAAAGTGTGTCAGCAATTTCCTTCCAACCCGGTAATGCATATCGTTTCAAAATCTCGAGGGTAAAAAGAAGATTCGCCTTGATCTCCCTACGGGATAAAAAATCTACATGGCGACTCTTTTTAGACTGTTCGGCGACTACCAGCGAATCCTCAAAGAACGAGGAGACGTTCGTTTGGCACGTCGTTCTCCGAATAATATTCTCTTTCCCTTTTCGCCATGCGCAAATGTTTGATCTCGCTGGAAATAGGGAACGAATGCTCGTTTCTGCTTGACGTTTGCTCGACTAGGGCTACTGCTTGCGGTTAATACGCAGTCATATTTCAGTTAGAAATTTCATGCAACCCGTGTTTATAGAAAACGGGATTGAATTTTTGCACAAATAAATAATATAACCGAACTGTCATATTTTTCTTTTAGTTTTCGAAGAAAATTGATTATATGGTATCTCTTGTGTTTTTCATTCGCTTTCTTAATTCCATGCAATCACATAGCTAGGCAACTGTAAAGTAGTGAAAGAATAGAAGGCAAAAAAGAAGAAAGAAAAAATATGAAATCAACTAATTGTAAAATTTATGTCACAAATCAGCACGTTGCTGTACATAAAACGCATATGCAAGATAAAACGCAACCTTGAGTTATAAATTGAGCAATAGATAATAATAATATATCGATACGTTTTTAGCTATTGTAAAAAGATACTTTGTCGTATTAATTGTGTTGAATATATACATATTTATATAAATCGTACGAGGGCATCTAACGTTGATGTAGTAATAAGTGCAGTAAAATTTATCGATACAAGAGAATTTAATTATGAAAAGCTTGAATGATAAGCCTATAGATAAGAAGTATAGATAAGAACCGAGAAATCGTATATGTTATCGTAACAATAGATGGCAATATAATTTTGTGTAACATATAAAGTGCATTATTGCGCAAGGATAACTAAACTACAGACATTTGGACATCTGCCTAGCCCCGACTTCGTGCGAATTCAATTAAAAAATTATATAATTATGCACTAATTATGCGTTCGTCAAATCTATAAAGAAAAAATTTTGCGCTCTTTCAGTTTAGCAGAAACAAATTTTTTTATGGAGGGGGCTGAAAGGACAGCCGATAACCCTCTCCCCCCCCCTTTCCCCTCCGTTACTCATTAATAACAAATAATATCGAAAAACAAATATACAGAATTTATGCGCTAATTATGCGTTATTATATACAGATGATTTTGATTTTTACGTTGCAATCCTTAAGAGTTATATGAGAATTTCCCCTTTTGCTTCATGAGAAAAACCTCTTAAGGATTGCAGTGCAAAAATGAAAATCATCTGAATATAATAGCGCATAATCAGCGCATAAATTCTGCATATTTGTTTTTCGACATTAATTGTTATTAATGAGTGGGGGGACTCACTGACTGTCCACTCAGCCCACCCATAAAAAAAATTTTTTTTGCTATACTAAAAGAGCGCAAATTTTTTTCTTTATAGATTTGGTGAGCGCTTAATTAGTGCATAATTATATAATTTTTTTATTGAATTTGCACAAAGTGGGGGGGGGGGGCTAGCTAGGCAGACGTGACATTTGGACTTAAACAAACCCACGAACCTGAGCTCACGCACTACGGTTATACAAAATAATTAAGAATTTTGGCGCAAGAGAAACAATTTAAAAGTGCGAATAAAGTAAGAAAGAACTTTGCAAGAAAAAATGTTTTTGATTGGCAATATAGGCTTAATCTTAACGCCATTGTTTTTTTATTAAAAAGATTAAAAATGCAAATAATATTCTTTAAATTAAAAATAATTAAAATTAGATATAAATGATAACAATTAAATGCTCATCAAAATGTTACACATGCAAATGATAATTTTTATTAATAGTTTAATAATTCTTGATCAATTCAACAGTTACGTGACAGTGTGATAGGTTTGATTGATTTGGACGCTGACATTTGTTGTTCGCACGAACGTTTGATCCGCCGCGAACACCACGCGGTCTGCAATTATGCAATTATAATTTGTGCATCGCTTGTGAAGCGAAGGCCGTTTCGCTTGGATTGGATTAATCGCCAACGGGCGCTATCTTGGCTTTAGAATAATTCATGCATCCTTAGGTAGACTTTCAACGACGTTGGCATAGAAAATCGCAGCGCCAATCTGGCGCCTAGTCATCGGGGAGATGTCAGATCGATCTACTCCACGATGCATACCAATTGATGCATCGTTCACGTAAGAACTCGAACGCACCGCCGGTCTTTGTCTACTTCACGGGTTCGTTCAACTGAATTCTCTATTCGATTTGCATATCGGGTGAATTAATTTCAAAGCGATGCGCTAATTTGCTCATCCTTGCATTGATTGCTTTGCAAGGAGCAAACTTTAATTGTACGCGGTAATTATTAGAGGTATTTATATGCAAATAATACTTCGGAGCAAAGTGGTTTACCGTAAGACTGAAATTATGCACAATTTGTGTAGCTAGTAAAATTTATCAGTATCCTTACGGGGAACCATCGGGGACTTGAATTTTTCTGTATATATATATATATATATATATATATATATATATATAATATAAGTGGGAATATTAAATAGTTACATTTCTCTTAAATCTTTATGGTACATTTTCTACTATCATTTCAATGAACCAATAACCCACTTAATTCAGATATTAACACTAAACTCGTATTTTCAAGACGGCCGATATATGTACACATGCGCGCTACATATTCATATTTGTGACTAGGATCATGTTCAGTAACATCTCAACACCATGAACGAAGATATATATAGGTATATATATATATATATAATATGTACATCTAATATGCAGGCCATCTTTAAATTACGAACGGGGCATACTTGTATCACAGTAACATATCTAACACATGTTACAAACTTTGTACTCCATGTGACATATAACGCTAGCATACAAATTTTGTAATACAAAATGCGCTTTATTACATTTACTTAAATACTCTTCCGTATAGTCTTGTCGAATCTGTTGGATTCGGAACCGTCGTCGTCTATGTACAGTATGTCAAATTCTTTTTTTTTTTATGAGATTGCATTACATAAATCGTGATTTCGACAAAATAGATATCTGTACAATTGCTACTACTTTTATTTGTTTATACACTGAGAAATAATTATAAATACGATGCAACCGATGGCATTTGTTTCAAAAAATTATTGAAATATGATATTTTTTACGGAATATTTTCGTTTCTATGAAATAACGTGTAAATTAGACAATAGCTGTCTCTTCTTTGGTGCGTAAAAAACTAATTGAATATTGAACGGCGCGATCGCATTAGACAGACTATGTTGAATTAATTATAATAGTAACTCTAAAGCTCACCACCGAATGTAGCTTTTATACTCTTCAGTTATACTCACTCTCTTGATAGTTTCGTAACCTAGGATAATCGAGAAACTAAAGCAAGCGGATTGTACGAGCCTCGCGGAGAGTCCTTTGGTAAACATGTGCAAACCTTCCTCAATCCACAATATCCTAAACGCACTGAACATATTGTCTAACCGTTGTACTTGCAACCTCGCTCTCACAATATCCAAGGGATTCGTGATGATTGTAGTCGTGAAACCGCCCAACGTGCCCGCCATCGCTTGTATGCACAAGTGAGAGAACCATTCCGGTAGTAGTTTTATGAGTTCGTCTGTGGAAAGACAGGCATGAGAAATGTTATCAGCTCGTGACTCTAGCTGTAAGATACGAAGTACAATTACCTTGATAAACTGTATACAGTCCCCACCAAAGGGCGCTATTAGGTACATACGCGCACAGAGATGCCACGTATCCACGATAAAAACCGCGATAACCATCTCTCTGATAAATTAGCCTTATTATTTCGGCAGAAATTTGTGCGCGGGTTTTTCCGGGTTCGAGGGTCAAACCTAATGGGTTCATTCCCATCTGGAAAGAATTTGATATTTTGAATATAGTGGATTATAATTGCACCAAGAAATGTATAGAAACTCACCTTATCCATATACACTCTACCATGCTTAGTGCTATTTATACCGAGCACCATTAGATGTTGACTGAGTACATCGAAGGGCACGACAATTGTTTGCCCAACCAAACTGGCGGCACCGCCAGCGATCAATGCTTTCACTTTTGAGTCAACACGTCCAAGGGATGTATCAGTCAATAAATGGCGTACACCTTCGTATGTCGATACGTAAAATACTCCGGAAACGATCTGAATAGAGCTTATCCAAAAGCCTCTGTAAAGGCCCGAGACACCTTCAACTTTGTAAATTTTTCTACACGCATCTATCATACCTATATGAAAAAAATCTTATTATATTTACAGAATAATATGTTTGCAAAAGTCAAAAGTAATTTATACATACCATTATACATGTGATTTTGTCTTTGCACCTGAAGACGAGTCTTGATCACTGTCAGAGGATACAGGCAACACCTGACCGAGAATGAAGACAGCATGCTGAGTGGAAAGAATTTGGTCTTGTCCATCATATCCCATTCGATGGTGCGAATGAATGGTGTTGCCTCTACCGCAGACATTTCGTGGATGAGCACAGATGTTGTAGCTCGTAGCAATAGATAGGTCAAGCAGAGAGATTTGCCAAGGATTTCCTCCAACTTGATGCCGCATATCTCATCTGTATATTATGAGCATTAATGCCCAAAATTCGGAGAAATCTATAAGAATATATAATTATTTATGATTTAGAGAACGTTAAAGCAAAGAATTGCAGGTGTTTTCGATTATTGAAAAGTAACCTATAATTTAGGTTATCTTAACCTTAAAAAGAGAAAGTCTTTTAAAATTATACTTTCAGGAATTTTAAATAACACATTAAACACATAAAAAATTTTATTTTAGCATTATAAAGTAAGGACGATTTTCTAGAATTGTTGTGGAATGTTTTTTAACGCATAATTAATCGAAATGTCAAAGTGACATTTCGAAGTAATTTGATTTAAAAGCACAATTATAAAAATTTTACACAAAATAAAATAGAATATAAAATAGTGAGGCTATTAAATAGTAATATTTAATATTCAATGTCGATTAACTATATATACGAAATTTAATAGTATATATTTGCAATATTGGAACAATCCATTGCTTCAAGATTTTATATGCTTATCATAATATTAGTATGATCTAGTACTTATGATATCATTCTAATATCATAAGTATTAAAAATATTAATTAAAATTTTTTTTTCAAATTTGACTTCAGTGAAACGCTGCTTGCAAGAATTTTGATGGTTAACAATTTGGAAATATACTTGGCAAAGTACCCAATTAGTATATTGACATTATCACCGGCCCAAAAACCACACCGAAAGATATAAATTGTTTACAAATAGATTGATAAAATATATTTACTTACAGTGATGTAATATATTCTCGAAATGATGAATTTACTCCGAACTTCATAAAATTTTCTTTTCGATATTCGTCGCAATGCTGTCAGCAGTCTTTGATATTTATAACATGACCGATATATCAATTATACTATCACGTATCACGTCACTAAACGCTCAATTTATTCTATAACATGAATACATTTTTATTCGGAATTTGGTCTTGACTGCAAAGATAACAGAACCTGTGGAAAATGAGCTGCACATTCGGCAAGATTTTCACGCAAGCGCTTTTATATCTCTTCCTGGTAGTGACATCTAGAACACCTAGTGTAGTATTCATTCGGGATTTATCTGCGGTTGTATAAAGCGATAGCATCTATTGATATGTAAGAAATATCAGTTCTTACCAATCAACGTTTCGAGTATAAACATAAAAATTAAATTTCTCGAACAGAAATAAAATTTCACAACAGCAATTATTTTCACGTGAAAACTAACGATATTGAATTAAAGTTGGGTCATGCATTGAAGAAATAAATCAATTTGTATTTAATTTTGAAATTATCAATTTAGTAAGTATAGGAGCAAATTTATATAAATTATTTCGTGAATCGTTGAAAAAGAAATTATTTACGTATTTTTTTTTAGATACAGTGTTGAAACTCTCATTATTAAAAGAAAAATTAATTTATGAATATAATTCATAAATTTTGTTATAATCGAGGTTTTTTTCTGATTATTTGGCCAGGTGCAAAATTATTTATTGGAGTAATAAATTGTTCTCACAATTATAAAGTTCTTGAACAATTGTAATATACGACTTTTAGGAAAGAATAACATTTTTTCAATGATCGTATCACAATTCGTGAATAGTCAGAGTAGTATTCGTACATTTACTCGGGGTGACTTAGACTTAGAGTTTTATTAGACATACTTCTAGCGAATATCTCGACGGCGATCGAATCGAATTTGCGGAGCATGCTGCCGAAAAGAGCTTACGGCTCTCTTTTCCGCGTAGAAGTTCGCGGTGCAGCATCATCCCTCGTATCGCGAACGTATGTCGCCAATGAATACTAGGCTCCGCCCAGCACTTCGTTGCAGTGGTTGGCAAGGAGGCGAAATACGCGCAGGACTGAATTCTACGTCACGTTGGGGGCGTATACCGTGGCGGAGACACAACCCCCGATTCTGGTCGCGAGGGTGGCTCACCCCTCTGTTCGCATCGAGATCAAATCACCCGATTCAGTGCTATCTTCGATCTTCGCGCCGTAACATCAGCCGGCGATCGACGATATCCGCGAGTTGCGCGAATTCGATTGCGCGTTTTTCCAAATTGAATCGATGAATCCGTTCGTTTTTAGTGACAAATTTTTGATTCAATAAGAGACCCATCGCGGACGAATAACGATAAACTGCGAAATTATGATGAATCTTGCCGATCAGGAGGTGCCTGCCGCGACGACGGAATTGGCGAGCTTAGTAAGTAGTTAAAAAATTATCTGTTTTTTTAAAGATAAAATTCTCTCTCTCTCTCTCTCATTAGATCGAAAGAAATATTATTAATAGTATGCCATTGCTGAATTTATTGCAGTTTTTATTAATCGATAAAAATACCATTTTTTAATTTAAAAATTAACATTTAAAAAAATCAAGTCTGTAACACTTGATTGCATTTAATGTCTTTATTATGAGTGACAGAATGAAGAGTTTGATCTAGATCCAACCAAGAATTGGAAATCTAGATCGTTTATGCAAAAATTTTATTTTCACGTTGATATTTTATCGCGATCTATTCGCTATAGATAAAATATCAAAGTTTAAGAAAAATTATTTTATTGAATAGACAGAACAAGCAAGAGAAAAATAATTTAAATACACTCGATTGTAGATTTGACTGTATTTTTTATCCTGCTTTTTTATTAACTCCAACTTGTAAAAAGACTCTTGTAAAAAACTCCGTGAGAGACTCCGCAATGTAATGCATCATCTGTCTCGCGAAAGTATTTAAGATCCATTAAACACCGTAAGATCATCACGCGTCATTCGGTTTGATCCGGATGTCCGACTTCCTCGGACTCAGTCGTCGGCTGAATGGAATCTTCATCGAGTGGCACTAGGCCCGGGTCATCGTGCGTACAATGCGGCCACTCGAGGGATGATCACTCGGTCGGGTGGCGAATTGCCGCGGCACGCGTCTCCACGCTCCACTCGGCTCGTCCCACGGGTGCCACCCCTTTTGTGTCCTCTAAACACGTAATTGTCGCCGTTATCCCCCGCGTGTGTACGCGCCACCACCGTGACGACACGGCACGCGGAATCCGTGGATAGTCAATGGACACACGCGGGTAGGGATGATGCGGCGGAGAGAGAGACACTCGCGAAGCACTTGATTTATGTTTGTTGACGCTAAAAATCAGCCGATTCCCACACACGTTCCCTATCTGCCGACGGCGCCGTTTAATTGACTGCCACGGAGTAGCATATGTCGCCACTCGAATTTCCCATGATTAAGCGTGGTTTCTTCGGGGACGGGGCGTGCGCGAGCTCACACTAAACTGTAGTTGTATATAGTTTCATCCGTCACTCATCCGATCGACTTTTCGATGAAATTCAAGTTAAATTAACCAATCATTATTTGCATTGTGATTGTCTTTTTGAGTTCGATACTGTTCATTTTATGCAATAAATATGTAATATGTTTGTCAGAAGCGGTGATTGGAAATTATTACTACAATTTGAGTGCCGTTTGCGACACAAAAGCAACACCAAAATTCTGATCCTTCTAACGCGATTTCTGCGACATCTTGAGGGAAGCAATTAGCTGATAAACTTCGCCACTGTGATGCTTTAATCTCGAGATCTCTCATATTGTCCCTCTTGCCGGGCATTGTTCGCCTTCTAGTGTTCACCGCTGTCATTGTCTTCGCACCTCGCCGCCGCTAAGAGTAAGAAGACGGCAGGAAAACTTTCTTGGCGAAGTAATAGGACTCTTCGTCTGTAATAAAAATTGTCCGTTGCTATCGTTATCGACACATAATTGGCAGAAGAAAATCTGCCGCTTTTTATCCGCTTATTCGGAAGTGAACGTGTGGATTGTTAAAAATATTGTGCACACAGACTTCCTATTTTAATTATAAAATTTTTAATTTGTTTCTAGCTTTTCTAAATTTACAAGTTTCGTCTATGACATGTTGTTTTAGCGCATCACATCCGAAATCTTGCTTCCCGGGCCGTCGGGCGATCGCAAATCAAGGAAGGGAAACAGCTTCGCGACGTGTCGTCTGCTCGATGACTTTATTATAAACCGAACTTCGAAGTGCACAATTACTACAAGGGTGGGGAATGCGGATTGGGGTGCCGTTGTGCGACCCCTGCAACCCCGTTGCGAACGACGGGGCGTTCCCTCGACTCGTCGTGGGTATCTCGTTTTCACGAGAGGCACAAACGCGCGTGTATGTGTAAAGTCGCATTCCGAATGCTCCGTTTGCATCGTCTAAAATGACATCCGCTGGGAAAGGTCACGTCAGAGCCGAAACGTTAAACGGTACGCGCTCCTATGTTTACACACTTCCCGCTTACGCGTCATTACCTTGGGTTAATCCACTGTTAAATCCGGTTCGATGAAAAAAAAATGTCGATGGGAGATCGGCGAGGGAAGAATGTTTCAAGCAACTATTGCAAAAATTCGCGGCACAGTGGTTTCCAGTAATTTGAAATGAAATATGTATTAATTAAAATGATGGAATATATTTATAAGATATTGAATTTTCTGACTCGCGATTGATCGAATGTTTTTTTAACATGTGATTTTCGTTAAATTGACGCTTGTTCCGTGCACGCTCGAGATATTCTTTACGTTCCGTTAATAGTTTTTGCGTCAATAAATATGTATACATAGCGGATTGGCAGGCGTATTAAACATTTAAGGCGGTATTAGTGAATGTAATTAAAATTTATGTCCAAGCGCACGGCTCGCGCGGATTACGGGCGCCGTGCCATCGCGGCAACTAATTGCGGACGACGATTAATTGCGATCAAAGGAAAATCTCGAGGAGAAATTATGAACAAATAATGGAACTTTGAGCAGCGTGACTCCACCGGATGCTCGTTAATATCAATATATCTTTTTTATCGCAAATTCAATAGAGAGCTGTACAATTTGTTTTATGGGCGATAGTTCAATATGTATGTCATTTCGTCATTTAAATATCTTAATTTCCGTCTGACAGAATTATTTTTTAACAGCGTGATTTTTTATACAATCGCGAAAAATATTTACGACGTGAAAATGTATTGCAAACATAGTTTGTCTTCCCGTAGTCAAATTTTCCAGAGTCAAAGGCAACATTCACGTTATCGAAATTCCCAAAACCGGTAACTAAGTTTACCACTAGATTGCCCCGCAAGGAGGAAACCGTCCAATCGTTCACCGGATGTCTTCCTTGCCGTCTCTCTTACCCTTCTCTCCCTTTCTCTCTCTCTCTCTATTTCTCACTGTGTCTTTCGCTTCTATATTGAAGCCTCGAGCCTCACAATCACTTTCTGAAATTAACTACATTCTCTTTCACGCTCATCCGATATTGCGATTTATTTTCGAAAAACGTATGTCGGGAGCATCGTTTATTGCTGATGTATTTCTCAAAGATAGGACTATCATTAAATTTTTATATCTTATAATCAGTCATAATTTTTGCTTCTCTTATTTCAGTCTGGAAACGGATTCGGCAGATTACCCGAGCCGCTTCAGACAGTCGCAGGGGAATATTGTCCCGGCAATTATGCAGTGTCTCAGACGACGAACAATGAAAAGCTGCACACCGGTGAGTAGAGTATTAATGAAGAGCTTCGAACCCGAAATCGCGGCTTAATACTTTCTAGTCAGCTGCAACAAAAGATATTCGCGCCAATCTAGAGCGAAATTCTTACACACGTAACGGCTTAACGTCTTCCGAAAGAAAATATTCGCGGTCTCTAAGCCACTTTACGTCTTAACGAGCTTGCGAGGATGTAATCAAGGGAAAAGGTGAGTGACGCGGGGCAGAGACCGGTCGATTCTTCGATTCCCTCGTCGTTCGACTTTGAAGCTCTTTGATACCGTCGCGGCGCGGAGACGTCGCGTTTCCATCGGGACGGAGCCTTCGATACACGAAGTCACCGTGTAGATCGCGAGAGAGAGAGAGAGAGAGAGAGAGACAGAGACAGAGAGGGCGCACACATAGAGAGCAGGGTACGTTTAGGAACACGTGCGGGGACGTGTACCCCGAAACGAAGCGCCGGCGAGGAAGAGGGGGAGAGACGGGAGGGTGAGCTATACCCCCTGAAGAGAGCCTGTCACTTGCAGGCAGTCGAGTCGATATCTTTATATAGTCGCATCAACGACGACATTATTTTCCAAAGGTCGTGGCGAGACGCGGTTGCACCGTGAGACATCGCGCGAGACAATCCGATCGGGAGTACTCGACGCAATTATTCGAAACGTTTTCCAATCGCTCGGCCAATATTTCTCAAACTCATCTTCGCGCGATGCTTCCAATTCTCCTGCCGCGAAGTCGAGTAATCGGATGATGATTAGTTTTATATTAAACACCATCGCGCGCTTGATTGAATTGTACTTACAAGACCGGGGATATCCCAGAGAGTCGTAGGTATCCTGCGATAAGTCGCGAATTATGGCTGACGTTAAGAAAACACAACGCGTATTAATTCACACTATCGTGCTCTTTCTCGCAACAGCGCTTCCTCTTCCGGGCGAGCATCTTAGCCTTGACCCAGATATGCAGCGCCAATTCTCCGACGCGAAATTCAATAAGTGACGTGTTATCACCGCAAGGACTCTCCTGGGGTGTCCTCGCAATGCAACCCCCGATCGTACCCTCGTCGCGCGGGGACAGTCGCCGAACTACCCCAACCGGCGTCTGGCTGCGGTGATTGACACTTTATATCTAGCATTGGCATGCCGTGGAGAAGCCACCACTCACTCAGGATGGACCACCTCCACCTAACTCAATCACTGCCTATAATGCCGCAATTTCTCTATCATAATCGCGTTACGTCCCCTCCACCGTCTCGATCCACTCTTCGGCGACAATTCAGAAATATTGAAACTCAACGCCGTGACAGATGAAAATATCGTTCCTCTCATTCGTCTTTATGTCGCGTATCTGGAATCAACATTGCGACACTTTTTCTTAATCCCGATGGTGAATGCAACATTCAAGAATTTAATTAATTCTGTTTATTATTCTATCACTTTACTTCGTTATTTTTACTTAAGTGTTTATAAACGAGCGTTAAATCAAATTATGAGAGTTTTATATGCAACGCACATTCATCAATTTTGATATCAGCGATAAAATGTAATCCATATTAGACGGACATAAATTAGTTACAAGCTCATTGATTTAGATATGCTTCAATGCGACATGCAAAGACATCGCAAACCCTCGAGGTATCTTAACAGGGAGTATCGTTATACGCGAGCAATGAGCTGTAGAGTAAGTAGATTCGATTCGCGTCACACTAGATTCTGCTGTGGAACAAAACGAGATTATTGTCGAGTGGCTACCCATAGCGAATCTTCTAGGACCATTAAACGCACCCCAGTTTTCTACGGCGGCATTCTTATGCGTCTATTCGAGCTGAAGGGTTTGTTTTTGCTTCTGATTCATTCGCAGCTTCTCGTTCCCTTTCTTCTTTCTCTGCTGATTTTAATTCAAATCGATCAGTTTTTTTTAATCATTAGGAGCACGTATTCAAAACAAATTAAGTACTAAAAAAACATCCTTTTTACATCGAATGTATATTGAACAAGCGCATATCGGAAATACATTGCGTGTCCTGTCAAACTGCAGCAAATACTGTTCGACGTATACACAAATAAATGTATTTGCATTTCCTCTTGCGCGCTATTTACTTTTCCTTATCATCACAGGCTATATTAATTCGCGTTATTTCGAAAAATTAATTTTGATTGCAGGAAACGAATTGTATATGCCGCAAGGCTACAGACAAGAAACTTGGTTGCAAGATGGTGAGTGCTTTATTTTTATGCAAATTAATAATAATTGACAATTTACAATTATAATTTAATTAATTCCAATGTTGCACGAGCGCGTTTCGAATGTGTGCTTAATTCTACCGAAATCATTAGCCCGGATAGCTCAGTCGGTAGAGCATCAGACTTTTAATCTGAGGGTCCAGGGTTCGAGTCCCTGTTCGGGCGTTTTTTTTTTTTTTTTTTTTTTTTAGTCTCAAAAATATTTAAAACAAATATAATCATTTTTATTAAGAATCGATTAAAATAGAAAAAATAGAAAAATATTTCTAAATTTAAGAACAGACTTTAAATAGCTATATAATAATGATAGATGGAACTATTGAATATTGTTCTTGTCATTAATTATTATGTTTTACGCAATAACGATTACGGATTCAATAAAATTTATTCGAAAACTCGGAGTATTACTAAAGATACTATTATGAAATTCCACTATTGATTTTTAGAGTTTAAAGATGTAGTATCAAATTATCCCTAAGCCTTCAGCGAAGATAATTACGTGCAGGCAGTATTCGCTGGGAACATTAATTTTAATTACCTTGCCCAACTGCAGTGTAATACGCGGTGGACGTAATGTAACGGACGATTAAAGAGGGTTGATTTTATTTCGGGACGGAAAATAGATATTTTCGTTAAACATCTGACCAAAATTTTGATCCGTGAATCTATTATAAACGTAATTTTTGTTTAAATTTGGTCAGCAAAATTAAGATAACTATGTTGAGTGTCTTTTCTTATGCAGGCAGCAGCTCCGAAACCGAAGACAGCGAACAATACGTGCCCGAGTTTCATCAAATGTCAAGTGAGTGACTACATTTATTTTATATCTCGACTGCCTATATTATTTAATTGCACCGATTTTGTGGAAAAATATTGTGTATCATCGCGTCTCGTCGATATTCGACGTCTGATAATTGTCTGGATAAATAAATCCGGGACTGGAATCCGCAGAACAGGATTGGAGGATGTCAATCTCCGCTGAAATCACCGCGAAATCGTGTATAGTACGCGGAAGTGTTTCGCGCGTCGGTTCGGTCTCGAAATTGGTTGGAAAATCTGTTACCGCGCGCTATCGGAAGGTCTAAATTCTCTTCGAGACGCGAGTCGCATCTTCTCGACACCCCAGCAGCTGCTCTGAAATAAAGATAACCGAGTTGGGCTAAAAATTGGGTCGCAGTCTGTCGTGCAAGCGTGGAATAGTTCGGATAAAAATCGTCTTTCGGAAAAAAGTACATTTACAAAATGTTTACCGAACGTAATTAGGAAAAAATTAATCGACGGAGCGTTCCGATAATTATTTATCCGATTCGACGGTTTAACGTGTAATCGACTAATCAATGAATAACATGTTATACACCGCATGTGCATGTTTAATTAGTCGTCGACGCTTTCCGCGAGTGTTGCGGTTTTCCCCCGCTCGGGGATAGTCTTTTTGCGTTTATTTGCGATAGCGAAGACCATAAAAAAATTCTCGACAGCACAAGATCAGGCGGACGAATTTTTCCCACCGCGTAATCGCGATTGCAAATCGCGATCTCGCAGCCGGCCTGGCGGAACGCAATATCGGTCCTTTATTAAAAACCGGCGAGAAGTCGCCCGCGGGGCAGAATTCTTTTTAGCGAAGCGTAGAGCAGCGGAAAGAATCAACACGGGCGCCTCGGCGCTCGTTGGCGATCATCGATATCGGATTACGCGAGTAAGCACTTTATATTAAGCCAGAGGCGTTTCAGTTCTTTTTTTTTATCTTTCTCTCTCTCTCTCTCTCTCTCTCTCAATGCTGCGCGCTTATTAACGTCGGTTATTGATATCGGCGCGCTGTTTTTCACGTGACGACTGCATCATTATAATAAACGGGCAAGAATTACGCCGCGTATTTGACTTCTCTTCGATATGAAGCTTTACGCGGGCCGCAGTTTACATTATTCCGTGCGCAAAATTTGCGACGTACGATACGTGTAATTCAGCGTTGAACAGCGTTGAACAAACGTATCGTCGAACATTTCAACCGGGCGGGCAAACACCCAGAGGGAATCGGGGGCTAGCTAATGTCTATATGCACATCCACATACATACACATATACAGTGCGCATGCGATTCGCAGACTGCGTATCTTCCGCGTAATATTATATATGTAGTTTGCGACGTATTTAGGAAGATATATGCTCGTATGTACTCGCAGCGTACAGTCTTTATATAAAACGTCAAAATACGCAACATCGACATCTTTATCCGATAAATTAAATTGTGGAGTCTTTAAATATTTCTCGACTTCAAATTCAATGGAATATTATTCAGAGAAGATGAAGAATTTACTCGCTAGAAAAACTAACACCTTTTTCCAATCTTTTTTTTTTTCAAAACGAAATGATATATTAGAAACAATAGCCATGACAATTTCTACCCCAAAGGTGGAAAGACGCATGTTTCGACGATTACTCGAATTTCTCGGACAAAAATTTACGCGATGAAAATTAAACGTATCGCCGAACGGCTATCGAAAATAATTATTACGAGATCTCGCGCGGGCGATGCGATGGCGAGATAATTCAATCTATCGTAGCGCTTCTTCCTATCAGTAAACTTCCAATGTTTACAAATACAATTATCGCCGGAGGCTTGTGACTTATGCTTCCCACGGCCCCGGAGCCTGTTTGATTTATTAAGGGTGCAGCCCTCACCCTCGCGAAATCGTCGGCACCCCATTAGACCTTACCTTCCCTCTCACGTGTCGTTGCAGCGCGATGCGTCTTCACTTCCGGTACGACACGCGCCCTTATGTCCTGGCGCCCCGCCGTTCTTTCGGCTATGAATCGTCCGAAGAAAACGATCGTGCGCCACGCACTCGATAAACGATAACGATATGCGACGGGGGAGGCTCGGCGAAATGTCGCGGAAGCCATTTCCGTCGTCGCAAGCGTTAACATTCTGGCGGAAAAAGATATATCGCGATTTTTTTGAGAGACAATTAATGTAGATTTTTCTCCGCACGTGCCAGGTACGAGTGTCAAGCAAGAGTCGAGCAATTGCACGAGAAGTAGCGACAATGGCAATTATCATCCCCAGTATCAATCCTCCGTCGCGCACAGTCAAAATGGTGATTTCCTCGAACTCAGCACAGATCGTTGCTTCGGGTGAGTCCAAGAGGAAACTCGCTTGAGCAATCGAGCCTTTTGTAATCTAAGTGCATGTAATGTGATCACATCTGCACGCAAACCATCATTTTGCATCGTACGTGAATAGCGAGATTTGCACGCGAATCGTCACACAAATGTACAACTGCGTAAAACGAATTTTTTTTTTTGCGTATTATCCATAGGAATCGAAAGATAAATGCGCCAGCTAATAAAAATACGAAGGACGTCGCCGTGAAAGAGGAACCGGCCGATCGAAGCTACGTGGAACCGCTTCCGATAACGAGCATATCATCCGCAACGTCACAAGACGCGCAGAACGGTAAGAGAACAATATTCAAGACATGTTAGGTTCAGCCGCGTGCAATAAAATTTGGCGGATGAACATTGAATCGGGAGAGAACGCGAATCGATGACTTCTATCTCTGTACGAAAAATCCGCGCCGTGACAAATCTCTGCACAAAAGGATCCACGTGGCACTATTCCACCCTATAGAATCCATAAATAATCGGTGATACGAGGGTACCGCTGTCCATTAATCGAGTCGACTTCCGATTAGCCCTTTGAGGGTCTCGCAGTTACGACGGTAATGGTCGCGTTGCTGTTCTTAATAATTACTCATACCGGTTCTCGGCACGATTATCGAAATATATGTAATGATAACGTAATTTTAAAGGTCGGCAGAGAGTCAACGAATAACTTCTTTGTACTATTGGACTATATTTTTTTATCACACATTTAGATTATATTTTTTTTTTTAAATATAACTGCGCAAATATTTTCTAAAGCACCACCGCTGCGATAAAAGTAACATTTTCCGCGATCGCCAATGCGCGGGACTGGCTGACGCGTGACTGAGCATGCGTAATTGAATAATTAAACGATGCTTTCAAGTCGAAAGCTATGGCGAGCGTCTTGTAGATTCCAACGAAAGCTGCCGAAAGAAAGAAAGAACGCAAGACTAGATCTCAAGGGAAAATGTAAGTCGAAAGCTTTCTCATGATTCACGCAGTACGGAGAAGCTTTTCCACGCGAGATTAACAATATCTTTAGTAATTGCGTATTAGCCCAATTTTCGAGAAATCCATTATCGCTTGATAAAACTCGGGAATTAACAAACTTTTAATTTTAATGGAATTTTAATGAAAATTAAATAATGCAATGTAACATTTGCTGTAATTACTAATACAAATTGTGATAAATATTTGGTATCGAAATTAGACATAGAATGCCATTAATATGAAATTTTACATAAATATTTCTGTACAGCTACGGACAGTCCGAGATTGTCGAATAATATTTCGACGAGAATAATCACGATAGTTTTTCCATCGGCGCTCATTATCTAATAGGACTGCGAGGGAAAGATGAAAACACGCGCCACCGCTATTCGTTCTTTCGACAAAAGGTAGAGTCAGTGAGGGGTTGCAAGGTCATGCTTTGTAATCATACCGATTAGTCTTCCTTTATTCACGCACACAACCGTGCGCAGCGAGCTGAATCCTTTAGGAACTCGGTTATGCTATATATCCACGGCTCGACGCTGTATACGCGATACTACCCGCCTACTACCAAGTCACCTGGGATTATGCTCATGCTTCTCTTCGCGTAATTCTCCCTACCATTAAGCCGTTTTAATTATTTACACGTAGTTTAGGTTAATAATAGGATACATTCCCTATCGCCCGTATCGATATCCCGCAATCTACTTACGATCATCCAATTTGTTTTTCCTACAGAAAAAAATCGGCTCATACTTTACGCGCTAAAGCGATGAAATATTTCGGGAATACTTAATTCGTCAGCGAGCATATGCCGCGGAAATTGATAATCGAAACGACGTTGTTAACTTTGTGCTATTTTATTGCAGCGAAAACTATTGCACAGGCAGAAATTTAGCAGTGCGGCTGTTGAAAAATGTTTAGAAAAAAGTACAAAATATTGTCGAGATCATCTCGTTTAGGAGGAACGAACAATTTGGGAAGCAATACGTCGAACGGAATAGTAATAACCGGTTAATGGATACCGATTGGTTCCACAGTTGCACTAATTAATACGAGCAGAGGATTACGAGGATTACAGATCGCGATCGGTCTATTCTGCCGACAGTGTCACTATAATCCGCATCTGCCGCATGCGTGCGCGGAAAATTTCGGATGAAATTTCGAATTTCTGTTTCGGCTCCGACTTTGCGATATCGCCGTGAATATTTCGACGAGCGAAAAAGGTGCGCGCGCGACAAAATGTAACGCGCAAAAAGAGCATCTGCCGGGATCGCTCGGGAAAGGACAAGGCGAGCTCGTCTCGGTCGCTCAGTCAGGTGGGTGGAAAATAGAGCTTGCATTATTAACGGAGCACTATGCCGGAATTCGAGGATCAGCGAGGCAGAAGAGAGGAGAAAAAGCGGGCGAGAGAGCACGGGCACGGAAAAGGGAGGAAGAGAGCTGAGCGCCGGCACAACGCGTTCCTCCTCGTCTGAGAGTGGACGAGAGTGGAAGCCATCCTCTTTTCCGTAGCCGAGCCCACCCCGCCGCCCGACCGGCGTGTACCACCGCCCCTATGACCAGTACTGAATTCAACCCTTCTCCCGACCTCCCTCGGTGGTGGTACATCGCCACCGGTTTCATCAGCTCGCGATTAATTTTAATCTAAAACCACCCGCAAAGCCTCTGGCCCCGCTCGCTCGCAAGCTGAGGTCAACCCCTTTCGCCATCCCCGCCGCGTCCTTCTCGCTTTTCGAGAGAGTGCCAGATTGGTCCGGAGCTTTCGGCTCCCTTCCGACGATCCCCGTCTGACCTGTGCGTTTGTCGAAACGCACGTGAAGCAAGACGACGTTCGACTCGACGGCGAGCTCTTTTGCGTCTTAGAAACGTTGGACAAAAGTTCAAACTGTATAAAAAAAAAGTTCAAGCTCGCCGAAGTTCATTCATGCGAAAGCGGATGATTCGAATGTGCGAAACTTTATTCCAAATTTTGGCGACGCGATGCTTCCTCGCAGTTTTCATTCAAGCTGGCCAATTTTGAAACGTATCGTTTTCATCTTTAACGATTCTATTCCGCGCTTGTGTCTATCTTCGGAAAATAGTGTGGAAACAGTTTTCGCGGTACTAAAAAGTCGCGCCGGAAAAAGTCGCGTCGCTTCCTCGAGTTTCGGCGCTTCCGATAGCGCTTGCCCTCGGCGTCGGGTGCATCACGACGTCGCTACAGCAACGTTTATCGGTACTCTTCGACGCATATTGCGACCGCGCGCGCGGCTTCTCAATTTTTCAATATTCCCCGTGCGCGACTTGGAGCGTAACCGGATTACGGCTACGAGAATGGCTCTTTCGGTACCGCGACATCGACGGGGAGTGGCGGTGGCAGAGGCGGCCTCCGTGAAAAAGAGAAAAAGAAAAGGGAGTGGGATGGAGGAAGAGAGAGAAGAGCGCGATTAATATACATATCGCGCGAGCTCTCTCAGCTCGGCTTTCGATATTTCAGGGGGGGTACGCATCGTGCTATCCGCGGGCGGACTCCAGCCCCCGGTGGGCTTTGAATATCCACCAATTTCCTGCCGATATTTGTGTGACGAGAGCGCTTCAACCAGCCCGGCGCGTGAGTGCAATCGGTAATACGGAACGCGCTTTTTGTCCTCCCGAGGATTTCTCCTCCCGCCGCCTCCCGTGGAAAAACGCCCGCGGATAATCCGACGCTTTTCCCCGCGGCTCTCCGCAACGTGTCGCAACGCCTTCTTATTATCGCGTCGCACGATTGAAGAAACGCGGAGCTTGCAAAGTATCTTTGTACACCCTAAAATACAGATTTGATTTTCACGGAGATTGCATATTGTTACTGTTAGATTTACAATTCGTGAGAGCACAGCTCCGCTGAACGTCGAACGGTAGATATCGCGAGATAAAAACGAGTACATAATCGAACGTCGTAAACAGATCGACACGCGCGCAGTTTCAAATTAAATTGTCGACGCTATGCTAGAATTCGGTTAAACTTTTCCTTGCAGCAAGCAGCTTAATTTATCAGCAACATCAACAGTACGGAAATGTGACGAGGGATCATCCTAGGGGATCGTCACCATCGTCCAGTCGTCCGGCTAGCGCTTCCTCCTCAACTTCTCAATGGCAATCGACCTTCCCGTCCGAGACCTTCCTGCCGCGACAGGAAAATTGGAATGCCGAGACTTATGCGAAACGAAGCGTCACGCCGACCTGGACGGAACTCGGCACGCAGCTAGATCCCAGAAATTCGTCCTGGGATCGGCAGAATTGTTACCAGAAGAAGGGCTCGCCGATCCCAGCCTGGAATTCGGATCATATCAACAAGAGGCCGTCGTCGACAACCGGCGTGTCCGCCTGGAGTGACGTGGCTGTCGGCTATCAGCAACAACGACGCGGTTCTCTGCAACTGTGGCAGTTCCTTGTAGCCTTGCTCGACGATCCCGCGAACGCACCTTGCATCGCATGGACGGGTCGCGGGATGGAATTCAAGCTAATTGAGCCAGAAGAGGTCCGTGTAGAAAATACTCTTAAAAAACTTTTACTATTTTTTAACTTTTGAAATGAAAATTCAAGGAAGATTCCTATCGGAGGAAAGTTTACCTAAATTCCGAAGGAAAGAGTCTTGGAAAAAAATGCTAATTGAATTTCTGATATTGAATAACGTGTCGCGAGTATATTTAGGCACTGTGAATTTTCTGTCGACAGGTGGCTCGGCGATGGGGCGTCCAGAAAAACAGACCGGCTATGAATTACGATAAATTAAGTCGTTCGCTGAGATACTACTACGAGAAAGGCATAATGCAAAAGGTTGCCGGTGAGCGATACGTGTATAAGTTCGTCTGCGATCCGGAAGCGCTCTTCAATATGGCGTACGGTACCGGCGCGTCCTCCGGGATTAGCGGAGAAGTTCCAAGTAGTATGGTACGAAGTCACGCGGTGCCCGGGAAAGGAGCGGGCGGGAATGAAGTTCCAGATTTGATGAAGCATCCCGCCGCGGGATATAGCGACGCGGTTTTCGCTATGTACTCGAACACCGCCGCAGGTTAGACTCTACCCACGTTAATTACATTGTGCATCAAAATTTCCGACAAATTTGGAGATATTGCCAATATTGTCAACGGAGTTGAAAATTGTTATCTCTCAATTTACAGTGTACGGGCCATCCAGCTTCCATCACCTGCATCAGTATCTCGGCGGAAACGAAGGCTTCAAAACACCACCGAGTAGATATCATCCACATTACTCTCATCAGTATGCTGGCAATCATCATCATCACCACCATCCATCCCCGAGTTACGCAGAGACCTTCCTGAACTACAGTCGACTGTCGTCGCACGAGCCCGCTCTCGATTCGAAAGCGCAGGAGCCACCGCCGAGGGACTCGTATGCCCAGGAAACGGAGAGTACCAATAGAGATCGGGAGACCTCGATACCCTACGAGAACGTGCAGAGATCGCAATTGCCGGCCACAACAGCGTCCGAGCAATCATCAATACTGGACAGCGCGGCGAGCTCGAAAATCGAGCAGGCGCCCTACACGTGTCTAGGTGTTGGAAGCTGCGTTTGTTAAATAAATGTGATGGAATCCTGTTATTTGCATATTATTCTAGAAGAAAGGTCTCCCGTCGATTATGCTCCGAATCGTCTGGATTTGTATACGGTACATCTGTAAATAGCATTTATTTTTGTGCGCACCGAATTATCATTGATAGACTAATAAAGTTGTTTAGTGCGAATTTCGATTTGCGTCAAAGCGTTATCTCCGATGTGCGCGTGTTTTAGTAGTTTATCGCAACTGTAATTTATTTTATAAATATTAAATAAAACTCTTTATCAATAGGACGGTTATCAAAAATATGACGATTATTATTTGTATTTTTTGTTTGCAGCTCGACGTGCATAAACGATTCATTAAGCATTAAATTAGGATAAAATTACTCTAAAGCTTTGCCACTACCACCGAATCGTTGCATTATATCGTCCGACAGCAAGAATTATCGAATCAAATAACTCGACAAAGAAAAAATAAATCTACAGTCGTGAAAAATTACATCGCACATTACAAATGAGAACTCATCCCAAAAAATCAACAAATATTAAGTTACAGACTGGATCATCCTCTCCGCTCGTTCGACGATGCGCATATTAACGTAAGTATGCGATTGCGGGTATTTTCAGACTCTGATACGTATGAATCGAATACGTTTTATATTGACCACTCGCTCTTCTTTCCTCGCTCAGTTGAATTTCGGCTAGTAGAAGCAAGACATATTGTTTTCTGTCATTTTTGCTTCTACCTGCAACAATGGGCGGTAAATATCAAATAGCCTGCGTAACAATGACCCGAGTCATTGGTGACCGACTCCCCAACCGTGGACCTAAACCTGTCAACCTTACGATCCAAAAAACTATCAGAAACACTGTAGAAGCGGAAGCAACAACATCAACTCCGAGATTCGTATAAGTGATAATACGTGACTAGTGGTGATTTAAGTGCATAATTTGAGATAGTATTGTATGATCAATTGACAGCAGAAATTTGGTGTAATAGATTGGTAAGTATTTCCTTGTTATTTCAATTTTTTTTAGAAACGATCTATCAGTACTTTATTAATTTTGACACAATTTATTAATTTATATTTGTTATCAATTTTAATAAATTTTAAACATATATAGTTTATTAATTTAATATAGCAAAGGACAAAGGATATCATTAAGCAGCTGTCGGAGACTGCATTTATAGTGAAATTTTCAATTTAAAAAAATTTTATACACTTTAATGTTTTAGAACTCGGACTGAGAATGATTAAATCATCATTCGAATGGCATTGATCTTTTCTACTTAGCTTTCACAATCTGAGAACTGTATTAACGATAAAACTATGCGTTTTATATTTTTATTGATCTTCGCCACCGAGCATATTCTCTCCTGATAATGTGCTGTGCTTTGGATCGATTATTTGAAGCACATTGCCAGTTTTCCGATACCATCTACGAGCGATGTCAAATTCGTCATTTCCACGTCCTTAACGATAATCGGAATTGATGAAGTAATTAGCAGCAAGCGTGTAATCGCATTATATCAGAATCTATTTGAAAGTTACTTGAATGATTACTGAACACACACATCAAACTCTTATTTACTGCATTCTTTATTTTGAACTACATTTGAACTACATGCGTCATCGCACCGCATTAAAAAAAATATAATTTAGTTTGCAGTTTTTCCACGTAGATCAGAATGAGATCGAAATCTGCAGAACGGGAGGCAAGAGGGATGGGTTTCAAGGACGAGCAGACAGCGCTGAACACGCTCGAGATCCTGGACGGTCACGATATCTTATATCAGTATAGCATAATTACAGACTTCATCAGGCGCGCGAAAAGTACGCTGGAGGACACGCGGGACGAGAAGAAGCTGGCGGATCTGCGGGACGGCTTGGAGATCTTTGAAGACTGGTTAGCGGATTTTGAAGAGAACAATCGTATGAAGGAAAGACTCCCGTACCTGCCGATCGGAACGGTCAATGTATTTTACGATCATGCGAAGAAATACGGCGTGTGGGATGACGAGTTTTTCGAGTAAGAGAATCATCATTGCTTCTCGCAAAGAGTCGTGGCGTTCTCCTAATATCGATTTCCGCTTTTAGGGCGTATAAGAACACGGATGGCGACTACGAAGACCTGTGCGAAATGGAAGTACCCGGCGGCGGAGGCATCACGTGGGATGTCGAAAGAAACAGGCGCTTGAAGGAGATTATTTGCAAAATCAAGAATGAACACATTTCGTTGTACGAAGATGTCCGATTTTCGAATTTCCGTCAACCGACGAAGGAACACACACAATGCATCGCGTACTCGCATACAGTCCTGATCCTCATTTTAATATCTCGTCATCCTCTTACCAACACCAGGAATTTTGGGCCAGTTTTGCCATGGAGTTATCCTAGTTATCCCAGTAATGTCATTTTCTTACTCAATTTTGGACAAAGATTCTATGCCAGAGACGCGAATGCGATAGCAATAGTAAATCAGTGCTTGAATAATCTGAAGGAATTACAAGAATAAAACAAGAACCTGATTTTTGGAATCAAAAAATTCGCTCTAAATTTTCAAACAGCAATAACTCTAAACTACAAAATTGCACATTTGTGGTTGGTATAAGGGCGACGATGGTTGAATTACTTAAGAATTTATTTAGTTAAAGAAATTAACAAACAGGATGACAATATGGACATTGAAGAAGAAGAACAGAGAGGCGCTAAGACAGCTTACGCACAGCTCGAGCAGCATGGCCGCATTTACCATAAGATGCATTAGGCGCTGGGACCTCATTTTAAAACCTTACTCCTCACAAATAGCAATGTAAAAAACAGCTAGTTATAATTGCAAAATATAATACTTACTTTTAAATATTAAATTCATAATATAAAAACTAGAGGCCGCTGGAAAATTTGTAAGCCGTAATTGTTTATTAAATTTCGCCTTTTTGCACCATGTAATGATTGTCGATTCTTATTTTTAATATATTTAAAAAAAAATTTGTATGAATTTGATTAACTGAAATAGACTTGTTCTTTTAAGGTCTCATTATGATGTTGCGTTTAGGGCCTCCAAAAGTATAAATGCGGCCCTGTCGAGCAGTGATATTCAGTCAGCAAACCAGATCTCCGGAATGTCCACGAAACTTTCTCACAGACGTCCCCAGTAGGACATTGTAACTAGAATGTTCCAGAGCGGTTCGTAGTATTTATTTGGTACGCAAGTGACCTCTCTTATAGGTTCGTAAAATATCCCTTTTTATCTTAGAACATATACTACTGGAAGGAGCATAGGCCTATAATCCCTGTACATTCGAGTTGACGCAGAGAAGATTGACAAGGATGGAGATACAATGCGCAGAAGATTGACAAGGATGGATATAGAATGCGCCTAGTCGGCAATGCGCATGCTCCGACAAATAAAAGCGTAGATACGCGCGGGGACTGCGGGGTAATAATGAGCAGCTAAGCAAGCCTAAGTGAAAAGCAGTGAGAAAAATAACGATTTTGTGTGCAAATAGTTAACTTTATAAGTGATTCGAACGCGGTAAGATGCATTACTATATTTGCGCGCATCGGTTTGATTTGTCTTTGAGCATGCGCATTGTCGACTAGGCGCATTATATATCCATCCTTGTCAATCTTCTCTGCGTTAACTTTTCAAGCCTATGCTCCTTCCAGTAGTATATGTTCTAAGCTTTTTATATTTTTACTTTCTTTATGGACGTCCCAGAGAATCTGAGTGACAAAGAAAGAAAGACAGGATATTCAGAGGACGTTCTAGAGATGTTATTGAATAGAGCATTCTCATAGCTCTTCTCTGAAACATTCTGAGAAGGCCCGTGGAACATTCTTAGGATGCTCAGGGACGTCCTAAAGAGATGCGCCTCGAGATGCTCATAGAAGTTCCAGTATATCATCTCGTTTTATAACAACAATAATTTAACAACGCACCCCCTACACGATAGTAGGAGATGCGATGTTTCAACAGTCTCTTTTTTTCTTTATCTGTAAGACGATAAGACTAGTAACAAATATCTCTATTAATTAATAATACTGAACAGATTTTAATATAAAAAACCAGCGTTTAGCATGAAAAAATTTATTTTAATCTGAACGCGTCTTGTACTGCAGGTATTTGTATTAAAAGTGTACTCGTGTAATATAATAGTTCGACACCAATGTCGAATTTCGAGATTTTCACCGTAGAGCATACACGGTGCATAATGTGGGGTTTCAGTCATGACGTCACAAAGCTGAAAAAACCTTGTCAACTCTGAGCGAGAAATTTAAACTCACTGATTAATATTATCGATCGACTAAATGTCGAGTCTTTGCCGCAGCATGTTTTATAATAGCCGATACACTTTAGAGAAGAATTTAATGAAGGTGATAAAAACAAATGCGTTGCTATTGCGTAGCATTCGTATATATTTTATTGCACGTTTTACATTTATATATTAAATATTTTATTTTAAAAATATATGAAAAACGCGTCGCACACATATTTAAAGACAACCAATACAAAAAGATATTAGATTTAAAACGTAAGAGATTTAAATATTTAAGTAAAGAAAAAAGATTCTGATGTGTTATATCCATATATGCAGTCGATTTTGATTAATAGGGCCACTGGTTAATTAAGTCAGCCGTTTATTTGGGATAAATTTTAAAGAACAAATCCCAAATAAAAAGAAGATCGATGTTCGGATAATTGAGGCACCCGCTTAATTAGACCGTCCCGATATGTCCTAATTAACTGGAACTATATTTTCTTATTCTTTGATATAATAATATCACTTGTTGATATTACCATCAACTCATCCTGCCACGATCGATCGTTAATCGACAGTGTATAAAGGTGCACACGTACTTATCTTCACGTCAGCATCAGCGGTTTGTAATTTCACTGCCGCGTGTAAGGGGGCGCTGCGGTCGATCGGTCGGAATTTTTTGACCGTGGCGCGCTCAATCGATAGTTTTTATCAGACGCGGTTGCAGGTTGGTTCAGCTTGGTGCCCGGTTTTAAGGTTAGGGTTAGTGACTCTGTGACACCGCAGCGACGACGGACGACGGCAGACGACGAGTTTTCGGTGCGTAAGAAAGCCGGGCATTGCCCGTTTGGGCGTTGGGCCGAGAAAGTGCCGTAACGGACGCACCGTCAGGCGGTATTGTCCGTGGTCGGCTGAGAGAGCCCAGCCGTGCTGAGCGTAACGACGGCGTATCGCAACAATCGTCGTGACAGATCTGTTTGTATCGCGCGCACGACAGGAACGGAACGCGAGAACGCGGGTGGCATCCGCCGCGCGCGACTAAAAATAGAACGGCGCCTATCGCGTCGACGAACGAATTCTGCCGCGGACGTGAAGAGGAGGGATACTGTACTCGGAATCCCGAGGACCGGACACGCCGATGACACGAGGTCGGAACGCGTGACGCGTGAACGTGCTGCGGATAGCCGTCCTCCGTGGCGATTTTTTTCATCTGTTTTTCTCCGTGCGCGGAGTACCGTAATGTTTCTCACGATCGACGAATCTGTCACCGATCCGATCTGTCCCGCGTCCCGTTGACACGAGCCGAGTCGCTCGATCGAATGTTTTTCGATTTCGCGAGTGGCGCGAGTCAATCGGACTTGTATCAGCAAGGTGAGTAGATATCGCGTTGTTAATATTTATAATCGTTTAATAACTCTTAATTAGTGATGATTATACCAATAAAATATTGATAAACTTTAATTGAGTGTCTCGATTTTCAACTATTTTTTATGCAACGTAACAATTTTTTAACATTGATAAAAACTCGTTCTTTTTTTTATGGGCATTCTAAAGATTCTTGTGATATATATTTGATAAATTAAATTTACTGTAAAAATCGCGCGAAATACTTTATTAATATATCTTATTTAATTTTGTTGCAGAATTCCGAAGCGAGTGCGTCGCGCCTCCACGCGCAACGCAATTTTCGTTTACGTGATATTCACGGTTGTCGAATCGCGTGAACGCGATGATACCTCAAGAATTTTCGTGCGTGCGACACGCGTCGTCGCGTGTCGCGAGATAGACGCGCGTCGACGGCAGCCGAGAGAGTAATCGATCCCCGCGGTCGTGAAAGGAACCGCGAATTAAAATTCGACACGCGAAAAGTAATCAGGTGCGGATGAGGCGGGGGACGCGTAATGACGCAGGGCGCGATCGGCGAGAATACCGATAACCGTTCGTTACGAGATGGCTGAGCGCGAGCAGCTTCAGTGAGAAGATGTCGCAGACTGCGGATGCCGAAAGCGAGACGGGCTCCATTTGCGACGAGGAACGTGTTCGGAAACTGTTCCAAGCATGCGACGGCGACGGCGACGGATACATCGATAGGTGAGTGAAAATATTCCGAAATAAGTAAGCGACGAAAGATTGCAATCGGAGGAGCGAATAAATTCCCCGATATAGATATTTTTATACTGAAATCAAATTATTCGACAAAATTAATCCTCTGATTGCTATCGATCGCAGTGACATGTACACATTTTTTTCTCGATTAATTTCGATGGAAGAAAATTCTACCCCGAAGAGAGCATTTAACCGGAATTTTGGATGCTCCGATAAATTATTATTTATTCTTTTCACTATGAATTCTTTGCAATCAATTTTTCCGCGACACGAATATCGAAATAACTAAAGGTAATCCATTAAATTCAATTGTTCGCACTGTAGTGGCTGCCGTTATTCCATATTTCGCATTGCGGATGGATAAATTCCGCTCGGTGAATTCGGTGCGCGAACCTTCGCGCGGTTACGCAATTAACGGAGGCTGATATCGCGCGCACAAATGGAAAGAGCTCGTTGACGAGATTGTGCTTCATTGTCATGTACGTTTTAATTATTTTTTCAATTAATTATATCTCTCCCCTCTCTTTCTCCACTCTCTTTCAATGCTACGAGTTCGCTGATTTAACGAGAGACCGCGTTTTGTCGTAGCATATTTTTTTTCATCTTGTGCCGTTTTCGACGAGTGAACTGTCGAAATTGCTAATAAGTTTGCAATATTTTACAATAACGTACCTTTTGCCGCGAACTATTAACTATATAACTTCTTCACTTTCTTCTTTATTTTTCTATCTTGAGAGCGAGAACATTTTCTTGTTTCGAACAACAATTTATTTCGTTAAATTTACAACTTGATTCGAGAAATCTTTTCTGCATTTGACAAAGTCTCAAAATCCGGAAGTGCTTTATACCTTTGCGATCAGGTTCGTAAATTGGATTTCATCGGTGACGTTTTGGTTTTATTGCTTCGTCCATTTTGTTCATCGCTTGCCGTTTCCGTTATCGATGTCTCGATTTTCCCTCTGTTTTTCTTTCCGCGAGGGAAAACGAGGAAGCGCTCGGGCGATTCCTCAATATTGCGCTTCCAGCACGAGGCACGCGTTTCCCTCCTCTTCGAACTCACGCTGTTTTTATTTCTCTTTGATGAAGCTTAGGTGCAGTTTTTATTGCACTCGTCGAACATTACAGTCTATTTTGCCTCTCCCGCCCATCGCGAGTCAAGTTCCTGCCGTAGGTAGACTATAAGATCACGACTGTTTACACGGACTGTTTCCCGTCCGTATACTATAAACTACACAAACTATATCTTTATATTTATATATAGGAGGCAAACGAGAGGCGATATACATAGCTTTTTTCTCTCAGCCGTGCTTTTCCCGATCTGTTTCCACAAATGGAAATAAAGAATTTTTTCAATATTGCGAGAGACTTTTGAAATTCTATTTAAAAACAATTTTTAAATATTAAGAAATATGTATATTTTTTAATTGAAACAATGTCAACGTAATTGCGAAACATATAGACTGTGAAAATTATTGGAATATTTGTAGAATTTATCAAAGATAACACTTCGGATCCAGAATGAGTCTAATAAAAAATTGAGAATAGTTATCCGCGCGCTCCAGCTTGCGCATAATGAAAGAACTCGGTGCAAAAAGATGAAATTAAGACGCGCGCCTGCGAAACAGTATTAACGTAACTCTTCCCTCTTTTATCCCGCGAATGAGATTTATCGTCGGCGATTTAATTTCACCGCGGCGCTATAAAGTGATCGGATCTTCGAAGAAATTGTCGCGATATCGACGTGTGTTATTAACGAATCGCGCGCGATTGTTTCGAGATGCGGGCAGCATCTGCGAGATTGGAAACGGGAATGATTTATAATTAACCGCCATTCCCCGGTTAATAATTGCCTTTACATCGTTAATTATCGCCCCGGGAGAATAACATCGATTCGTTAACGAGCAATAATTTATTGCGCGTGCATGCGTCGTTGCAGTGTTTCATAGCGATCACTCGGCCGGAGTGAGTTCTTGTATTTATTTATTTTTTTTATTTTCTACTTTTACGAGCCACGCGATACACGAAGCACGAGCAATTCATCTAGCCTCATATATAAATGCGTTTTTAAGTGAGATTCGTGGAGTTAAGAAGGCCGGCAGGGCGGAGGGCAGAAGAAAGCGAGCGCGCATTCTACAAACAAATTAAGAGAGTGAACTCAGCGGCTGCCGTTCCTCGGTGAGGTAGAGAAAGATGAAACAATATTTCCCGACTTGTTGGCGTTCATTATGCCGTGCTTTCGTAACTTCGTTATACTCTCGTTCGCTGCTCGAGAACTTGGCCGCACGTAATACACATTTTTTGGCCTCTTATATCGCACGCGAACTTTCATCTTCTATAACTAATGCGCAAGACTTGGGACGTCCTCGAACTTGGCTTTAATAATCAATCCTTTCGTCGGTGAAAAATTAATTTTTATTTAAGCGCGCGGACTGTATTTTGCGTTATAAATTATTTGAAAAACAGAATCGAGAAACGTAAAATATATATCGTCACCCATCGTCGAGATCAACTGTTCTTCTTGATAATCATCGGGCGAATGTTGCGAATCGATGACCCAGTTTTCCGAGACGCAATTCGACATTTTACACGCGGCGCGACGTCCGAGAAGTCGACGGCGGCGCGAAAGGAGATTGTGTGTTTCTCGACACGGGCTGACAGACGAAAGGAGAGTCGATGTCGGAGGAGCGCGAAGGAGGAAGGGTCGATTCTGTCGATACAAACCCCCGTCGACGATATCCGGAGGGTTGGCCCGGAGCGAGCAGAGGGGCGGCCCGCGCGTTTTATGGCAAGTGAGTCACATCACCACCGCGATCAGGTTCCTTCGTCCTTTCTCCCTTTTCGTTTTGGTTATACGACTGCTCCTACGCGCGTAAGCCAGCCAGAGGCTTTGCGTTCTCGCAGACTCGTTTCGCGGCATTTCTGTCCTTCCTCCCGCTCCTCGTGTCCCCTTCGTTTTTCCTATCTCTCTTCTCCCCCGCGGCTGACTTTCTCCCGCCGTGCAAAATACAGTCGGCTCGCAGCGGTTACACGGGCTGCACACCCTCCCATAATGCAACAGATTTCCGCAAGCGGAAGCGAGCGTAGTCGTAAGCGTAAAATTTTGGTCGCCACAGCTACGCTGGAATAAAGTGATCGTCGCTCGAGCCCGCGCCTCTGATATCGATAGCAACTCGATTTCTTTACACCTTTCTTATCTTCCCGTTGCTTTTTTGTTCTTGCGAGACGATTTGCGGATAAATCCTACACCGAAAAAAAGAGTCTTGCGTAATATGAAAACAGAGTCATTATATTTGCAAAATTAATGCGAAATTATATTTTTTTTTAAATTTCGGGCGAAATAACGAAGAAATTCTGCGAAGAGCAGTAGCACCACTGACAGCAGCAGCTGTCTGATTTGTCATTCTACTTACGAAATATTAAACTCGTAAATAATTCATGGAGTGCAACGAGATCCGACGGCGGATACGTTCGTTACAATTTCGAGATTTCCTTGACTGCGACGTGGCTAACCGAATAATAGATGTACCTGGCAATTTACCTGATCCGAGAGTCTCAAGCTTGTTTGCATGCGATGGAACGTGTAAATATAGCAGAAAATTTCTTCCGAAAGAAACGCTACGGCATTTTGTCGTCCGAATCGATAAGGCGTCTCGACTCGTGCTCGGAACTCCAAAAAGGCGACTCGTGTTTGCCCTCGATTTCCTTTGCAAAAGAAAGAAAAAGACCATTTTTCTTCGCACATAAACCGGGGAGGTAAAAAGATGTGTAAAATTTCACGTAATATTTTATTTGCGAGTTCTGCGCTAAAATTGAGCGGCAATCGGAATTTTCCGTACTGGCAAATTGCGTTGCACTCCCGAAATGCGTTGCATTTTGCGGCACTTCGCCGAAGTTGTTTCGCGGCGAGTTTTTACACGCGGTCTGTAACTGTAATTTCGTTTTCTCGCGCTCGCGCTCGCGCTCTTGTAGCTTCGTTTATTTCACCACGCCTTGGCTCAACGGCGATAAATTTCGAAATCATCCCAACCAGTTGTCGTTATTTACGCTTCTCTCTTTCCGACAGAATACACACCCCGTCGCTATGCTGCGGAAATTTTGGTCTTATCAACGCGTCGTTGATGATCTCGCAGATTGCAAAACCGCAGGTTTTCGTACACCGCTTCTCGTATTTCTGCTTCGGCGCTTGTAAAAATAGATGAAAGTAAAATATGAATTTTTGATTATTCACATAATAATTATCGGAACACGCGACACAGCGGTGATTATATTCGGAATACTTTTTACAGCTTAAATGACGAAAGATACCTTTTTAAGTTTTGTTGACAAGTTGTTGGGTATAAATAAATCTCTAAATAATTCGTCACAAATCTCGCGGACTTGTATTAATTATTTTTTCAAGAGACGCTTTTACGATGGAACGGCGAATGCGCTTTTTAAGCGCGGCGTTAAACGAATTATTTTTGTAGCCAATGCCACCGTTGCAAATTTGATGAACTCTCGCGATCGATATGCCAATATCATAGCTGTCGACGTCAAGGTCCCGCGTCTCTCGTCGATGTTGTGCATTATTAATATCAGTCTGATTCCGAAATTAACTGCATTATCGGGGGTCGCGGCGCGAAAATGACGGTCGGTTCTCCGACGTACGAGTCCTCGAGACGACTTTTGTTCCATTATGGGAAGATCGCCGTGAGATTCTTATCGCGATGAAAAATCGATGACGTCTGAAGGTCTTGTCGAGACGGCCTCGCAATTGGAGAGTAACGGCGTTTCTCGCTGATCACCGCGAAATCTAAACCTCTCCGTCAACAAAGAGATAGGCGCTAAAAAAGAAGATGGAGTGCAGTGTGTTAGCTGGAGCGCGAGGAGAGCTCTTTCCCTGTTAAAAACCGGCATTAAAGATTACATCTTAAAAGGTAACATCTCTCCCGCTCTCCTCCTCTCCCCTCTCTCTCTCTCTTCCTCTCCCCTCTCTCTCTCTTCGTTTCGTTTCTTTTCCTCTCTTTTCGTTTTTAACGGCGCTCGCGGTATCCGATGAGGCGTTGAGCTCGCCATTCCGAAAGGGTGGATTAGCCGAAGGCGGTATGAGACTTTTTTTTATATAACGAAGGGCTGCGCCTCGATGGAAGAGAACGAGGTTTTTACAATGAGATAGCGATACCACCCTTCGATCTGCGAGTTTCCACGAAACCACCCTCGTCCGTGCAATTTCCTGTTTTTCTTCCGCGCAATGCCTTTCCCGTTAATATTATTTTACACATCCTCCGCAACGTTTAAGCAACGTTTCCTGCGTTTTATTATAAAGTTTATTGCTCTTCTTTGAGATTCTTTATCGGAACGTGATATATTAAGATCTGACTAAATTTGCGAGACGGTATTTAATAATGGAACCATCGCGTGAATTCGATTTCAAGGATCTTAATATAAAGATCCTTCGAATTTTTCGAGGTGTCAAACGGCAGTGCGATGTACCGTGCAATTAATCGCGCTTCCCGTCGGTGTTCCGCGAGGAAAGTTTTTCTACAAGTCCCACGTTGGAACAATGATTTCGTATCAGTACAATCGGGCTTAAGAAAGACCGTTTCAATGCGAGAGAAATCTTGGCCATCGTGTGGTAACAGTTTCACGTTTCCAACAATGCACGCGCTTAATGGTCCGTTGTGAATTATGAATTACATGTCGTCTTTTAATTAAAAATAATTACATTATTATATTTACAATTATTATTATTTTTTTAATTATAAGATCCGAGGAATAATTCGGATTTCTTTCTCGAAGCGAAATATTAAATGGACGAATTCACGTCAAAACTCATAGCAGGTTGTCTCATTTTGGACATTAGAGATATATTTTTGGCACGAGAAAAGTACGATGCATTTTACGAAAATTATTTCGTCGACGCAAACGCCGGAGAAAAACGAAACGCTCCCCGCATTTTCTGTCTCTCCGATATTTGTCAGGCCTGAATTCTTTTGTTCTGGCGCTTCGAATTAGCTTGTTCTCTTTCTCGGCTCTCTCTCTCTCGGCTCTCTCTCTCTCTCTCTCTCTCTCTCTCTCTCTCTCTCTCTCTCTTTTCATCTCTTTTTCGCTGCACGTGTGTTTCACGAACGCTGATTAAAAGTAAAGGCGGAAAAGAGAATTCGCTGGATCGATAAACGAGAAAGAACTGTAACAAGATCACCGCATCACAGGTCGAAGCACGAAATTGAGTTTTGATCCAATCGCGCGCCGCGACCCGACGTCGAACGTGTATGCCCTCGGAATTTTCTTCTCGGGATTCGAAAAATTCTCTCTCAATGACGCCCTTCGTCGATAATTCATCTCTGTGTCGCATGCGAATGCGTCGTTTGTGCCTCTCTCGTCTCTGCGATGTAATTTTCTCGATGCTTCACATATATCTGATTCTCGACGAAAGAGAAACTTCGCACAATTAATCGGTCATCGAAATACGCGCGAACAATTTATGAAACTCGACACGTCGCACGACGGCGCAAATTGGAATGAAAGAAGCTGTGAAAATTCACTTCTCTCACCGAGCGAGTAAACACGCCCGGCATCGATGATAAACCGCGTATTACAGCGCAATCGTTTCCCACGTGGCGGAACATTTATTGCGCTCTGCGCCCGCACGGCGTCGAAATGGCACTTAATCGCCGTCGTGTATAATAAATACTCGATGAATATGCACCATGTGCATCGCGCTCAGTATCTATATGTTCCAAGGTAACTAAATACACTTGGATAAATTAATATGTCGCGATTAAACGATAAAACGCGAGCGTTAAAATAATTATTCATTATCCCGGTATTTTTCGTTCCATAATTATTTTAAAAAACATAAGCTGGAGATTAAACGTGGAAAAATTGAAAGAGAACAAGAAAGATATGGCAAATGTAATTCTCAGAAAGTTACGCAGCTAAGTTTTAATTATTATTCGAGAAGAAAGGATTGGTAAAAGCACTTTTTAAAGATATTTACAAAGTTTTCTACGATCGGCTGTTCATTTTCACTCGCGTACAAACGATTTCTTCACGGAATGTAAAAAGGCTATCCGCGGAAAGAGAGAGAGAGAGAGAGAAAGAATGCGAGGTGCGTGTATATTTAAAATAAACTCGCGTGTCAGGCGTAAAACCGCATGTGCGACGCCGCGGACGGAACGGGACGAGTGACACACATCGCGGTGGATGATGTTATTCGTTCGTTCATTTTTCACACCGCCGGCGATGTACGGATACGTAGATTCCTTTTCTCCCATTTTTCTTTTCTTTCACCTTTCGAACCGCAACGTGGAGTGTGTCTGCACGCGCAGTGGCACTCGGCGCGTCACTGAAGTCGCGGCGTCGCTCACGCGATTCGCTTCATTCCCAGACGAAATGCTCCTCGTGAAATGGATACTTCGCGATTTATCCGGATTTTGACAACGAGATCAATCGCGAACGAGAATCGTCGCGATTTAACAATTTTTTGTTAGTTCTAAAAATTGAAAGAAAAAAAAACTCGTGCAGTGCAAATTCATCGTCTTTCACTTTTCTCGTTATTGAATTAGTCTGTGGTCTCTAATGGAAAATCCCAAATGTCGATACGTGTCTGGTTACGTAGCTGTGTTTTCTCGTGTTTGCTCGTCATAAACCGAGCGCTGGTCGCGAAGTGCAGTGCACTGTACGTGTCACGTTAACGCAGACTCAAAACGAATTGGAAGCGAACGTTCGTCAGCGCGAGGAGGGAGGAGCGTGGGAGGAGGATGCAGTCGTTCAAATCTTGGGAAACCAGAACTCTGGAGAGACTGTCCCGACAGAGACGCGAACGCCGCGAAATGTCGCGATGGTATATCTAAAATTGCGATCTGCCTATCTGTCTATTATAATAAACGCAATTAACAAACGGATAAAACCTGCTTTGAGTGCATGTCTTAAAAAATCTCATTGTACACGTCGAGCGAGAATCGTGGTTTTTCATTCACCTCAAGTTACGCCGCGAAAATGTCTTTTACACGAGAATTGAAATAGTGTCAAGGCACTTTAAAAGTTGGATAACTCGACTTTGATAAATAAAAGCCGTTCGATCGGTTCGCCAGCACAATCGTGGCGCATCAATAGCGTGACGATGAAAATGCGTTGAACCCATTCGAGTGCAATGGCCGCGAGTATCAATCGCGCTTCCAATGGAAGCTTTCGTCCGTCGCAGGACAAGCGTCCGCATCGCCGGAAGCAAGCTCGCGCCGACGACGACGCTATATGTAATCCATTAATATCGCGCGCGGCGGACGTTGCGGCGACGCGCGGGACGGGACGAGAGGTAATTAATGCGTGACGTTTAATTCACGACGGTTAGTCCCTAAACCGGCGACTCTATTGTTTCGAGAGATAGAGACGGATATTCTGGGCGTCTGTCCTCAGGGTCAGGCCTTGGCGGTCGCGCGTTTCAGCGTGTATTGCCCGAATCGAAAAGTGCACGAGCTCGAAAATAGCTCGATCGATTTTGTAGAATATTTAACTCGCATTCCGCATTCGTTGCTTCCAGCATTTCATATGCAATGAATTGTTATATTAAATCCGGATTATCGTAAATCCGTATTTCATCGTATATCGCAATTTTGCGATTGCGAGTGATGCGAGCGTAACGATCGTCGGAATTTTTTCCGGGCGTCTCGACGCGCGGCGAAATCACGAAGGTCGAGGCTGGCCGGCTTAACGATTTTCCGGGGATATCTCCGGCAGCGGCAGACGGCTGTAACTGGTGAATCTTTAATTTTGTCCTGTCGAGCTGTGCGGCCCGCTGGATAGCGGCGGGGCGACCGCGCGCTCCGCGATTTTCAGCCGTGCGCGTTCGCGCGAACGAATTCGCGTTCCGCGAATCCGCTCTTCATCGGGTCGCGGCGGCGTCGCGGCGGCGTCGCGGCGCGCCCGATAATCAAGAGTGACGGGCCTGCTCTCGTCCTTCCAGCCGGTTAGACGATTATTTGAGCATCGTAAATGGACGGAGGAGCGACCGAATAGATGATATGACAAGCGCCTGCGCTCGTAGCCGTCCCTTTTAATTAAATGAATCTCGACGGTATCGTTAAAATGAGGGAGTGCCTTGGCGGAGCGATCCCGTCGCGAGTCCGTTTGTGTGTACACGTCGAGCGATCATCATTGTCGGCTTCGGGAAAGTTCGCGCCGATCATTTACATAATGGATTATTAAATACTCCCGTTCGGATATAGCTATCGATAGGACTCTGGCTGTCGTTGTCCGACAAGCTCGATGCTTTTCTACGTTTTACTGTTTCCTGCCTCATCCTCTCCGCGTGGTCTTTGACGCATGAATTATTCAGGAGATGAATTATTCATAGAAAGAGTACTTAGTTTTCGTAATACACATTTCGCTTAATATACGACGGGCGATTTATTATTTGCGATTTGCGTTAAACGGTCGAAACTCGGCGCGATTGGCAGTCACGCGGAAATTTGTTGGCGTCGAGCTCCTATGCATTTTCGACGAAACACACCATTGTTATTCGCGCTCGCGGCTCGAAGACGTGTGACAGAACGGCTTCTGACGGACGGTTTCTCCCGAATTTTCAGCCAGGACTTATTGACGGTATGCCGGGAATTGAACCTCGAGAATTCAGTGGAGGAATTGATGAGGGAATTGGGCGCGGACGAGCACGGTCGCATTTCCTATCAAGAGTTTCTTAGGCGGCGTCTGGCCTTGCGACCGGAAATCGAGGCGCTTAGGGCCGGAAAACGGCGAAGCAGTCCACATCATACTCACACGCCGGAATACTTGCCCACCAGCAGCGACAACAGTCTCGGTAAGAATTTTCTGCAAATCCTTCCAATTTTCGCGACAAATGTCTCCTTTCCGTTTTTCGCGGCGAAAAATCTTTCGATCGAGGAAAACGAGGGAAATCCCGCGAGAAGCGGCGGATACAGTTTTGTTTGTTTGACTCTAAACGCGCAATTGGACAACGTTTGTCGATCGAAATGCCGAGATCTCGCGATGTATCCAGCACGTTGCATGTTGCGGGGAAATAGAGCGAGAGCTATTTGCTCGAAATTGATGATTGATAGAACAATGAATATGAGATCGTGGAAATACCGCAGTGGCATTTGTAATATCGAGCGGGTCAACGTGTAACGGGACGCGATATGAGATCGACAAATGAATTGGAAATGATGGTTCGGATGATATCGCGCCGTGCGTTTTCATTTCTCGCTAACGAATATCAGTTTTTATTGGTCGAATCATAAAAAAAAAAAAAAAAAAATTCGACTCTTGCTTTTCCAATAATTCACTTAATATACGATATAATAACATTCGGCCGATTTTCTCTCGCAATAATCTATTCCGCGCCGTCAGTTCTTAGAAAGTGAATCATCCGTTCGATTACTTAGGTCATGTTTGCTCATGTTTCTCCGCGTTAAACGCTGTTTACACTGCACGAATGCGTAATTTCTATTTCAGGAACGGTTTCGGGACGACATGAGAGTTGGGAATTCGACAGCGGTGCCCGTGATTTGTCACCGGAACCTCATAGCCTTCAGAAGTTGGTGGAGGCGGCTGCCGGTGGGACAGGAAATATGCTGGATCTCGCGAATAAGGTGAGTCGCGATGATTTATTTCCCTCGACAAAATCACTATCAATATTTGTATTGGAGGTACGCAAAAGTTCATGTACAGATAAGTCGTCCCAAAAACTTCTTCTATCAGTATGCATCTTTTGCCTAAAAGTGGTAACGACAAAATATTTTGACTAAAAATATCGTATTATTTATAAAATATTGCTAAAGCAAATTGTTTGAAAAACAATGGAATCTTTTGCATATCCTTTAATATCTTCGAAATCAAATTATTCTCTCTCTCTCTCTCTCTCTCTCGGTGTCAGATTTCAAGCGCGATTCGCTCGTGTGATATTGCTTGGCGAACGTCTATCTTACCGTTATAAACTCCGATAGAACCTGTCGTATTTATCATTGCGCCACACGCGTGCGTGTGGACGGAAAAAATTGCAAACTGCCGTCTAAATTTCAGGAAGAACTCGTGTGCGTGACATGCAATAAATAACGCAGTGCGTCCGTCCAGTTAAAAAAAATAAAATTACTAAGAAATATCGACAATATTTGAATTAGAGAAAAAAGCTTGACTACATATAATGGAGTGATGGAGCTTTGAAGTACTTTTACTTGTTCGTATAACACTTGCGGTGATGAAAAGTCAACGAGACGCGCAATTACCCGAGGCAAATTGTCTTTGCATGCCGATAATCTTCCGCTTTCCTTGGCGAGAGCACTCGTTCGCTTAACTCCTTCGTCTCTCGCGTTCGTGCCTCTCTATTATTTCCTTCTTCGTATCTCAAGTTCGCGCCTGGGAATTTCTTTGTCAGCCGCAATTAACCACGATACCACCGAGGTGCGGTATGCCATCGCGAAAGATGGCAAGACGTGCAATTTCTACATTCCCTGCTTTTCCCCGTCCGCTCGTCGATCGCGCGCGGGTTCGGTATCGAATTACGAGGTATAGATTAACGCTGTACATCCAACTGATATTCCATCGTTTACGCTCAGCCTTGCTAAATTTATCGCTGCAGAATATAATTAATTTATTATAAAATTTAAAAGGGTTGCAGAATATAATTAATTTATTATAAAATTTGAAAGGGTTTGATAAATTATTAAATTGATATTCAAATTGTAATTACTAAAATTGTTTTTCTGAAAAAAATAACGAGAAAAAGAATTTTTTTTTTTTTTAATTAAATTTGAGACAGTTAAATTTTTAAGCTTTTATATGAGCCATCAAAATTTATGTAACGTATGATATTTTTTAATTTTTTATTTCGGCAGAAAACCTGCCACTTCACAAATTTCGATTTCATTGATAAAATTCGGCTCACGACCTGCTTGTATCCGCGAATATGTATTCTCACCTCATTTTGCGAGTCACGGCAGCTGCGAAGAAACGAGAAATAAAAGCGGTCGTCCGAATTCCGTGGTTATCACGATTTCTTGCGTCTCCACTCTCGCGTTTCGAGGAACGAGAACAGGAGAACAGAAGAAGGATGATTCGAGGAAAGAAAAAAGAAACTCGCGCCGTTTACTGCCTATAAATAACCGTTATTACGCTCTGCATTACGGCATCGAAAAAGGGAGAGAGCTGCAGCAGCAGACTTTGGCTGCTTGGAGAACATTGCGCCGTACGCGACACGTGAGAGAATTCGTTGAAAAATTATTACGAAACAATATATAGAAAAAATATATGTAAGTAGTGACATATGCATATAACATTTTTTAGAAATTAAGGGAAAAATATTTCACATTCAACGCGCATCTCTTTTATTCGCATTTTAAGAAAATAATGTCGAGAATTAACGCGTTCTAGTTGATATTTTTTTATCCCTTTTATCGTCCAGAGCCTGTGAATGTGCAGAAAGCTTTACTGCGTCGCGTTACAATCTTGACGGAGTTGAAAGAACGTTTATTTCCTGCAGAAACGCAAATATGCAATGTTTTAGGCCGCCTACTTATCTATCTATGCAGCAAACCGTTTTCTTAAGCGAGCCTGCTATTCTCTGTATTACGTTGCGTAAAATGTGAATTACCATAGAAATGGAATAGAGAAGTTCTAAAGAGGGGCAGGAGTAAAGAGAGGAAGAGAAAGGAAGGAAAAACGAAAGAAAAGAAACTTGGGGAAAGAAAGGAGAAGAGAAAGAAAGAGACGGTAAACTGCGGTGCTAATTTCCTTCGTTACTCCTTCGTTACTCGCGAGAAAATTGCTGAAGCTGAAAAGCTACGAACACCGCGAAACGATATGCTAACTCTAATGCGCATTTGGGATCGCAACAAATACTTACGTGCGAAATTAATTCGTATATACGTATCTATCGCGCTCTGGAATAGTTTGTAACAGAGATTTAAAATAGAAATGCTCCAGACGTCTGCGAGACATTGTGTAAGAATGAAGATATTATACAAGATTAATAATTCTCTGACGATGAAATTAGTGCCGCGATGATAAAAATTAATCGAGAAAATCTTGAGAAGATCTTGGAATCTTGATAATAATAAATATTTCATCCTGCGTAAATAAAGAAATGTGATAAACTTGACGCATTTTCAAATGCGCGATTCTCTTATATATCTTCTTGTAAAATAGCATCTTTGATTGACGATTTATGGCCGCAGCGTGTGTCGTGCAATTTCCGGAAATGCTGTTTCCCGATTGTAACAAAGTGCCTATAAAAAAGAGGGAGAAGAAAGCGGGACGGCGTCGTGCAGTCGATAGTTCCGCGGAAAAGGACAGATTGTTATCAGAGCGTGTAAAGAAAGATGCGCTTGTCGAAGCGGCGGCCCCGTAAAAATGAAGGCAGATAGGTGTAACCCCCGAGGTAATAACCGCCGCAATAAGATTCCGTAATTTCTTCCGAACAAATGAGCTGCGAGCGATGCGAATGCGCGATAATCTGCCCCGGTCGATCTCCGCTCGAAGACGGGAGATATCCTGCGAAAGACGATGTTTTTCTAGGGCGGCCGATCGTTATTTTCCATCGCGACGCCCACATCCCTTTTCCCGAGGATATTTACTTCCGCCCTCTCGTCGGCGGACCCCGAGAATTTCATACATCGCCGTCCCCCGCGCGAGTCCCGCGCTATGAATTTTCCCGGTGCGCTCGCGTGACGCAATAAACCGCGGCATTGCCGTAAAATGACTTAAATTGCGCCGACACGTGCGCGATACGATTTTCGCACGCGGATAAGAAAGAAATCTTAACAATTAATCAGCATAAATAATGGACTTGAGTATAAATAGCAAATGGGAGCGTAAGAAAGATCGCTTTTTCCGATTTTTAATCATTATGGCGCAATCTAATTCCGTTTTACGGTGTGGACGAAGGCGATACCGTATCCGCACGAGAGTGTGAAAATATTCGCGTGACGGCCGCGAAACGTAGGAGTCTGCGTTCTTAATTATGTCTTGTTTTCCATCGAGCTCGCATTTGCTGATGTCACGCTCTGCTTGGTACGTCGACATTTATAATCGCACAAGTGCGAACAGCCGGCTCGAATATAGATGAAAGAAAGACGGATTTTTCCTCACCGTCGAAGTGCGCTCCACATTCCAGGATCGGCACGCAAGCCGCCCCGGCCGAGAACTTTTGCGAAAAGCTATCGCCGACGTCCAACCGTCTTCCTTTGTCTCCCTTCTTTTTTTTTTTGCCTTCCTTCCGCGGGAAGCGCCACGCCGTCGCGTTAATCGAGAAATTAGCGAAGTTAATTAAGAAGCCGCACCCAAGCCTCCCGCCCACATAATTACACTAATACAATCGCGCTCCCGCTTTCGGTCCTACTCGGCTGCCTTCTCTTCCGTCCTCATCTTGCCGCGCGTCGACCTCATCTCGCTCGGCGGCGTTGAAAATAAAATCGCGCATACTTGCGAATATTTACGTTTAACGTTATTCCGCAATTATACTTATATCAGAGGCCCGTGATTTATCGCGATCACAAGATTAATGACTTGTCGCGGATGTAAGCGGCGCGCGTTGTAAGAACGGAACACGTCCGTACGATACCACAACGAGAGGGTTTTTGCGGCAACGTGCACTCTTAACGAGTTATGCGAAAGAACTTAGGATAGGCACTTACGCCGATCCTAATAATCTCGCTTAAGTGTCGCTATTCGGTTAACCGCTATAGTAATCTTCTCGCGGCTCGTAGCCGCGCGCGCTGCGTGGTGCCGTAATAGTCACGTTCTCTCCTCCCCTGTGATTATGTCAGCTGCGGGTTCTTGTCGCTTCACCTTAAAGGGCATCCGTTCTCAGGATCTAATGGATTCGTTTTATCTTAACTGTTCCATCTCGATCCACTCGTCGAACAAACAGAGCTTGCACCGGGCTCGCGCGATTGCCGCTATCTCGAACGCGCAATCGATATGGCTTTTATCGCATTTATCGTGTTTCCGTATTTAATAGTATTACGTGCACGAGTACGGAATAATCAAGGCTTCAAATTTAATTAATTTATTAAAATATGCAAGCTTTCGTCGCTCAGATAGATCGCTTCAAAAAAGGAAGACTTTTATTCATCTTTTGCGTAAAAAGTGGCAAAAAGTAGTAAATAATGCCGGAAAAAGTATTTTAACTAAAAATATTGTATCACTTACAAGATATTATTAAAGAAAATTAATCCTTTGCGGTTCTTTCTTAAAGTAGACTGCGCATAGTGTTTTATGACGCATCCTACGCAATCCTACGCAATCCTACGCAATCCTACGCATAATTGAGCAATACATAATTATAATTCTATAACTATGTTGTTTTTATTTTGATAAAATTTCTTACATAATAATAGTTAATTATTACATTTGTCTTATTTGATAGCATTAAAATAAAGACGAAATATTTAATATTAACTTATTTGCGTCAAAATTAATTCGGATTAGTTTAAATCTTGGAATGGAAACTTTTGCATACTCTTGATATAAATAACATTTTATTGAAATAAAATGCAGCCAGCTGTATTTAAAAAAGTACACGGAGAAAATTCTATACAAAAAATTACTATGATACGGCAGTAGAGCCGCGGATCATAAGAGGAATTATAAGTTTAAACACTATGGCTATTGTGTAAAAAAACATAGTAAAAATTTTTATAATTCTATCATGATCCGCGGCTACTGGCGTGCATGGTAATTTTTTATATTAAACTTTCGTACACATATCGCCAATGGAGAGGCCATGTTGAAGATCGCTTTTGCTTATCGCGTCTGATTTTAGTTGGATTTTTAGAAAATTAATCGAAACTCACGATGTTCACTGTGCTAACGGACGGGTCAGTGGGCTTTATTATCCTCCCTCTCCGTGAAACTTGCGGCAACTGCATTACCGTGCCACCCGCAACGGCACGGTATCATGCACCGCGAGCGGCGCGGGTGCAGGGATAGATAACTGCAGCCGCGGAACTTTCGGTGCAACGAGCCGGATCGGCAGCTCTCGGTGGCTCTCGGTCGCCCTCGGCCGGCGCCTCCTCGAACACCTCTTCAGGGTGTAGGAGAACCGAACGGTGGTTCGGTAGTCCGATTCAGTCTGTCACTGAACGTCTTGGTGTTTGCTCGCCGTTGCACGTCGACGCGCGACTCTTTCTCTCTCGATACGCTCGTGAAATCGCCGCGCCGACAGTGATTATTACTGACCGTGCGATAAATTCCCGTTCGCTCGCAGGGAGTAAAAGAGATCCCGTAAGGCCGTCCACTTGTAAAATTAGCTTCTCGACTCGCATAACTCGCGGCGAGAGACGGCGATCCAAGTATATACGCGGTTCAACGCTGTTCGCAAGCTCCGATCTGAAGACTTTTTATCGATGCGAGATTCTGACTCGCGGCGATTGTAGCACAGTTTCATTCCAGGACGTAGATTGACCTCGTAAGAACAATCGATGCGAAAGCAATTACGGTGCTAACGCGAATCGTACCGCAGTGTAGCGACATTGTCATTCTCCCTCCATATTCCGGTATAGACACTTACGTACGGCCTGCACTTCTCTTCTGTAATCGACCCCGCGTAAGCTCCCTTCCGCCGACACGTTCTTGTAATCATACTTCTGCAAAGCTATCGGCTTTCCTTGCCGACTCCGATTCACTCATTCACATCCGTTGCCTTGTCATGCAACTTTGCGACATATCGAGCTGATTGGAAAGTCCTTTGGGATTTTTGAATGAAAGGCAAAAATCCGAAGGGATTTTCTCTGTTCTTTTCTGTTCGACTAGTGATTCTTAGCGGAGAAGCGAACGATACATTAAAAAAAAAAGGAATTAATCCTGAAATATATTGGACTGATCTTGTAAAATATTCGAAGGAACTTTGATCAATCCAATAATTCAGGATCAATTCCCTTTTTCTACGCACCTTTCGCTTCTCCGCTAAGAAATTCTGGTTAAAACGAAAATTACACATCGTCGCGAGAGCGCGTGTTAGGGATTTTTACGACGACTATAATCCCGCAACGTAATCGCAACCCTTTCAGTGTGCCCCACTGCGTTCGTGAGATTTACGAGCAGCCGGATAGTCGAGCAGGAGGCCGACCGGGGTGGTGCCTCATGGCGGTATCGTTGAGTCGAGTAGTCACGTGCGTAAGTTTGCTCGTTTAATTAGGTGATAGGGAAATCACGATTAATGGCAGCGGCGGCTAATGAAACGCGAACGTTACTCAGCGCCCGCTGACTTTGCATTAACGGGCGACAATTTGCGTTAAGTAATTACACCGGCCGTTACGCCGCGTCGCCGTCGTCAGATCGCTCGCATCTTTGGATTGAAATTATTGAACAATCGAGCACCGGCGCTGTTGAATGAAACGCTAGTGTGTGTGTGTGTGTGTAAAGAGCGATTCGCAAGAGTGTGCCACTTTAAACAAAGATCATAATATATTTCTTGCGTGCGCAAACTTTCGCGTGACGCGACGTCGAAAGCGATATATTCGTTCGAGCATTATTCTTTTTACGGCACGTAAGTGACGCGTTAATGGCCATCCTTCGTTCTTTGTAGCATAATTTAGATTGGCTAGTAGCGGCAAAACGGCTACGCTCTGCAGGTACGCCATTGAAAATAGACTCGGCTAATGCATCGTTCGCTTTTTCGTTTTTCCGTATCGCGCACATTTTCCACCCTTTCGGCGTGCAGCTCGCGGATTGGCGCGCCGCCAAAGAGCGACTTGTAAGCTCGGCAAAACAATGCGATTCATTTAACTTCCATTAAATCCGTGCGCCACCCGATATATGCGCGCCGCCGAGCTTGCGGCGCCGCTCGGCGCGGTCCGACTAGAATAGAGTCTCGACTACTAGGAGAAACTGTCTGTGCACGAAACTCCCGAAAGCTTCCTTTCCGTCATTATTCCGGCATCGATCAGGACGCACTCTCGGGACGCGCATCCGTCTCTCGGATGCGGTAATCGCTTCCAAATACGTTTCCGCGCGAACAGAAATTTGTCGGCGTTTAAAACGCGTTTAATCAAATTTGTGAAAAATAAATTCGAACGAACGCAACGGGATGTATGTATACGCGTGGTGCACAATTTGCCAGATCGTTATGAATTTCAATTTATTATTCTGCACCGAACTTGTAATATCTTTCGCACCCACGCTTTGGCTCTTGTAACTTTTTCTGTTATTAGAAAACCATACGTCATATTTTATTGTGAAATTAAATATCGCTGTGAATCTGTTGAATCTATTTTAAGGAAGCAACGTTGAATTGGAAAGAATTTCCAATTCAACGTAATATTCAATGTAATATTTTATAAATAGTACAATATTTTTAGTCAAAATAATTTCCGACATCATCTATTGTTTCTCGGCAAAAGATGAATACCGCGATAAACGAAGTCTTTATTTCTTGAGCGAAGAAAACTTGCACACTATTATTTTGAATAATACATATTGGGGTCAATTAAAATCCGCAGCGATGAATTTCTTAAGCAATCTTGCCGGTCGCGGGAGCGATAAAACCGCAATTTGACGTCTGTGCACATGCATTGGGCGCATAGATCGTTAGATTATCACAGATAACGCGACTCGCATTCTGTTTTTACCGCACGTTGCCGGGCAATGCATGCGGTGACACATTTACGCCCGCGATGAGCGATCTATCGCGATAGGCCGTCTCTCTTACGTGCAATAATGACTCGAACCTACGGTTACGCATCGCCGATCCTGCATCCAATCGCAATCGGATAATAAATTACTTGTCGCGCGTATCACTGTTACGCCAATGACACATCGCACTTTGATTAGAAATTCCATTACGACGATGAAGAATCGCCGTAATTGATTAGAAATCCAATTTGGAAAAGAAAAATATATATGTCTTACGGACATGCGGAAGCGTCGAGCGAACGCTTCGGAAATCGTATCTTAAGCTCGTCCTTCCAACATTTCTGTAATAAAGTCGCAATCAATTATGTCGCAATCTTCGTCGCTGCAATTCTTCAAATTGTTTTCGTCGAAACGCGTGCGTGATGTGTTCCACGAATCCTGAACGTTATGGCCTTGCAATCGCGCGGCATACGAATACGATTGCGCTCTCGCTGCGGTTGAATTGATCGCACGTGCCATTAATAATCAGCCGTAAAGGCGCGTTTTACGCGGTTATGGTAATGCGGAGTTTTTTGCCCGACGTGTAAAGCGTCCCTTCATTACTTCGGAAGTTGGGAAAGTAACCGAACGTTAGCCAGGCGGGCGACTTCAGGATCGGTAACGAGTTTAACAAACTAGTTTTCTCGCGAGGCGTCGTTCTTCCGCGTTCCTTATCTGCGAGAAAAAAAAAGAACTCTCTCTCTCTCTCTCTTTCCCTCTTTCGCCGTCCGTGTACACGTGCGCTTTTTCCTTCTTTTTCCCTTTGAAAAAAAGTTAGGAAGGTGCGCTACGGGAGAAACGGAAATTGAGTGATCCAATGAAATGCTCGAGAAGAGAAACCCTCCTTTTTAACTCTTTGATGAGCTTTTTGCAGTTCGTGTCCCATTTGGAAAAGAGGCTTCTCGCGGGATTACGCAAGCGTGGCACAATTAAAGAAAGGCACTTGTCTCGGTTCTCGTTCGAGAAAAGAGCCACTTGAGCGATGCAATAACCGCTGCGCGTACGCTCGCGCGGCAAGCTTGCATATTTAAAAATTATGGATGTATCAGGCTCTGGTGATTGTTAAAATCAATAATATTCTAAAGGAGCGTAAAGAGCCAACAGCCGGATATTCGTGCGAAGTTATCGTGTATTAGTTTATAACCATTTACATTAAAAACAAACGTTTCAGCCTGTCATCAGGCCTTCATCAGTATTACAGAAACCAAAAAACCGCAACGCACAATATAAGAAGCAAATTAACATAATTAATCGAAGAGTAGTTCAACCACGTTAGAACTGTAATGAAAATGCATATTTAAATTGATTGCACTCGGCCTCGCGATAATTTCGTCCGCGCGTGCGTCGGCAAAAGGAAAAAGAATAGCTCGCGTCTTTTCGCGTGGAAATCGCGAGCGAGTGTTTAAATTCGCGGCGATCAGATAAATCGTGCGCCGTGTGTTAATCAGGCGTTCGCGCGGATTTGCAACGTGGAAATTATTTTCCGAGCTGCGTTCGCACAAGTGCATACATCCCTTCTTAATTGTGCGCTTTTTGCGACATTAATAAACATTGCGTCGCCACGGGCCGAATGATGAGCGCGCGCGCACGCACACGACATACGCACGACATACCGTACCGGTATTTAATTACTGAGAACTACACAGCTGCCGCGCAGCAAAATCGTTGTCCCGCGACAATCCGCACGCGTGAATTCATCGGCATATATATTCTCCGTGGCGCGTGCGTAATGTCACACATATGTACTAATTACTCAGACAACACGCACCCCTTTGTACGACCTTTAACACGACCTGCGATCCATGTGCGTGAATCACGCGGCGATTACGCGCGTTTCGTTACGCCTCGCCCTCGATTCTTTCCGGCGCGAGTGCTCAAACGTTTTTATCTTCGCCGCGCCTTTGTCGTGAAGTCTGTAAAATTTTATGTAAAGTAAAGAGCCAGAAAATTTCCAAGACTGACAGAACGCGTGAGCATCCTCTTTTGTGCTTTCATCAGTTCTTTCCATATATTTAATTTCTTCACCGCAATTAAGCGCTGTCCGCCGGTAGTTGATTTGTTCTCCCTAAATTCACTCGCGGTTTCCTCGGCGTGTCGCCCTGAGTAATTAACTCGTTTAATTAACGGAGCTTTACGGCCGATAAGCGCGCGACGACTCCGCCGACTCGTTACGCGCTACGGAATTCCGGAATTTCATCACGCAGCGCGGTGATGATTTTTATTTTCGCTAACCGCCGCTTGAGTTACGATGGGAACGTGTCTGCTGAGGACACGTATCATCTGCGCACGTCCTTCTTTCTCTTGCCCTCTTCTCCTTTTTCTCTATTTCCTCGGGAGATTCCTCGGTATTCACTAGAAAATTGTCTCCCAGCGCCTACATCGTTAGACGAATGCCTTTTTGCGATCACGCAATTATCCTGTATTCCTGTACGCAATCGCAAACCAACCGGTGCGTCTCTTTCTCTCTCTCTCTCTCTCTCTCTCTCTCTCTCTCTCTCGTTTTTAATGAAAAATGCTCATGCTTTTGTCAGAAAAGTTATCCTATTTAATGAGACAGAAGTCAGGATGCGTTGAATTATCGATCGGAAAGGCGCTCGTATTTTCGAGACGTTGCACACACGGTGCGGTTTCCACCAACGTGGGCTTGAATATTTCAATAGTAATTAAAGGCCATGTAGACCAAGGAGAAATCCTAGCAGCTGCTTAAGGCCGATGCAAATTCGATTCACGCGCAATGCTCGTGATTCCTCGTGGGCGTCGCGAGGACAAATGATCACCGTGGGCAGCAGACGATTTATCAAATTGTCATTTTTTCCTGGAATTTTTGAAAAAAAAGCACACAGCAACGCCCTTTCCGAGCTCGAGTTTTATTTTTCGGAATTTTTCAAATTCAACAGGTCTCGGAATATTTATTCAGAAAAAGAGCTACGCGGTTGTTGTTTTTTTGCAAAAAATCTATCGTAACAAGGTGTTATTTAGAGGCAGCGTCGTTAACTTCGTCTGAAAGCGTGAAAAAGCGTTAATGGAATCCGCGATGGTCTCGACGTTTCTTGCAACATGGATTAAGGGCGGAGCTTCCGTATCTACTTTGAGCCGCGGCCGTCGTTAACCGAGCGCACTCGTTATTTAGCCGGCTTTATCGAGCGCTTGATCCAGCACCGCGCGCGATCTATTCCGCGCCGCCGCGGGCGGAATTTATGCCGACGTTGTAACACGCGCAATATGCAAATATGTTTGCGCCCGTAAGATTTATGCGCGCCTCGCCACTCGACGACTGTTATTCGTCTTGAGGTAGTACGTCCGCGAAAACAACAACGTTACAAACGAAATTAGGTTGCCCCGGAACAAGGGGGGGAGGGATTGTTTTCAGAAGTTTTCTTCGCGAGTTCTTTCAACATACGAGAGAAGTGTGTGTGTGCGTGTATGTGTGTGTGTGCGTGTATGTGTGTGAGTGTGTGTGTGTGTGTGTTCCCGTTGGCCCGGTATCGCGTAAGAATGTAACATAAACCAGTCACGTCCAGGCGAAGTCTTGTAAATGAAAAAGGGCTTGCGAAAGAGTTCGCATCGATCGTCGCGCGGCTCACGCGCGTTTAATATTGCGGAAATGCATTCACGGTAGATAAATCGTATTTAAACTTTAAAGGCACGAACTGCGACATACAGAATGTTTTAAAAAGGTTGAATATTTTAGTGTTTGCGTCGGATGACGCTTGACGGTTTGCGAGGAAAATTTTTATCCGCAAAAATAACCTAATCTCTCTGAAATATCATTTTCCGATTTTGCGGAATCAGTTAATTAACGAATGACATCGCGAGGTTATTAAACTTTAAAGGGTATAAATAGCGTTACGCTCGAATATTCTCCGCTAATTCGATAACAGGCACCGATATATCCGTAAGAATATACGTTTTCAGCCGATCAAAAATTTAGTTTGATTTCCTCGGCGAAAAGTGAGTCGGCAATTATTCATCCATTTGATGAAATTTGTATTATATTTCGGAAGCAATTATCGATTTGGACGCGCAAATGCCGGATAACATCGTTAGACCATGCGCAAAACCGCAGTGAAGCTAGGAGCGAGCGAATACGAAAAATATATGTAGTCCAAGTCCAAAATAGAAATCGATCAATACCGTGTGCGAAACGTTAGCATCGATTGTAATGTCTGGTATGATACCGCGTAATGTATCTCTCTGTCAAATGCTGTTCGCAAATTGCGGTACTTTCGTGCGGCGAACGAGCCCACTATCGCTTTATTCATCAATTTCTCTCTCTCTCTTACTCTGTCGAAAAATATTTTATTCATGCACATACATTGGCAATATAAGACCAGACATACAGTGCGAATATCGTGTTATACTTGGATCAAACGTCTGCATCAATCGCACCTGTCACATTAACTCGCATTAATTCCATGAAGCAGCGCCGCCTCACGCCTCATCAATCCCGGCTTCATCCTCGGATAAACAAAGCATTCATTAAATATTAATTGATCATTTCCTCCTTGCGTGTATCCAGCCGACCGGCGGATCCCGCTATAATTCGATCGCGAGTTCGGGAGGCCAGCGCCGTCCGCGCGCACGGGGATTACCGCAACATCCGCCGCCGCCGCGCGACCGGTCTTCTCAGATGGGTGGGCTAGGCGGAAAGGAATAAGATTGAAAATAAATTAAACGAAAATCCGCGAGGAGGAAGAGGAAGGAGCGATCGTGAGAGGGGCGGCAACGCGCAAAACACGCGGCATCTTGGATCGTTCGGCCGGACGATCGGCGAGCGGCGATCCGTGACGGTCTCAATCGCCATCGATTGAGATTACATCGCGCGGAACGGCGGAAGATGCCTTCCTGAGGAGCGTTCTGGGTCAGAAGCAGCCAGCACCGCAGCTCTCGGAATTCAACGTGGCGGGTTTCGCGGTAGCCGTAAACAATGGCTCGGCGGAGCCGCGCTACTACGTGGATCACCTGCACCGGCAGCACGTGCAGCTGCAGCAGCAGCAGCAGCAGCACCAGCACCACCACCACCACCAGTTCCAACAACAATCACCGCGCTATCCGGTGCAGATGTTTTCCGGTCACGTGTCAGCCTTGGCCGCCAAGGAGGCCGTGCTCGAGCCGCCGCCGTGCCGCGACGACCTCGTCTACGTTCACTGCGCGACCACGGAGGACGAGGAGGTCGCCGAGGACGAGGAGGAAGAGCCCGGAGGGCTCGCAAGGTCTAGGTCGTGGCTCTGCTGCCCCGGTGATCACCGCTCCGATAAAACCGTGCCCATACAGGTCGAGGCCGATAACAAGCAAAATGCAGTAAGTTCCTCAGCTGTCCGGGGATTGAAAAGCCGCGATCTGGGTGAGAGAACGGTAGCAAAGAGCGTACACCGGAAGCGGATTCGTATTTTAACGTATGACGCTTCAAACTTGCGATTATATTAAAATTAAGAAGATTAAAACAATTCATGATTGTGTACGCGCGCGCGTGTGTGCAAGCTGAAATAAAATTAACTAACTAACTAATAGGATTAAGCAAGGCTCTGATTAAATAGCTGGGTATTGCTGCCAAAAAGTATATTACAATAATTAGTTGCCAACACTTCGTTGCCTATCATCAGACCATCTTCGGTGTTATGAAAGGTCGATATTTATTAATATTTACGACGCATCAAGTTTACGAAGATAGAGAGGTTTTCGTTGTTTCGAAAGAGAGAAGAAAACCTTCCTTAAGATTCATTTTATTTTCAAGATGTATCGCTTCTTATATTATATTTATCGCGGCGACGCACGGGACTGATTTATCGCCGGCCGCGTCCGCGCGAAGCCGACTTTTTCCACTCACATTTGCGATATGACGTCGTCTGGTGTGCGCGTCGTCAGGAAAACCTGTCGACGACTCGATACGGCGGCCAGGCACTGCTCTTTCGAGGCTTTCGCAGTTTTGCAGCCACGCTCGCACACGCGGACACGATGATAAATCACCGCGTCGCCACCGTCAGTCATACAAACGAAAACACAAAAGAACTTTTACTCGATAAATTGCACGTCAATCATAATGAGAGAGCGCGCGCACATCCGTCAGCGTTTTACGTATTAGCAAATCACGAGTTCCGCGAGATTCTTCGAAGATCGATATTTGTCGAATTTAATATTTCCTGAAAACTTTACACTTTTAAAAATTAATGCAAAGACATTGGTATTGTATTATTTTCTTAGGTAACTAACACAATTATTCATTTTTCGAAAGTTCAACTAATTGAGAAAATAATTCTGTGATAAATTATCGCAGCCTGTGAAGATTAAGCTTTTAAATTTGAAGAGTCGCAAATAGAGAAAAAAAGTCTTACGATTTATGATGACCAACTTTTATAATTTCTTACCTTTTTTAGATGAATTTTTATGACAATTAAAACCGAGAAAATTATTGTCACCTTTTTTTTGCGGAAAAGGCGTAACTTTTATAAAAATGATTTTTAATATTATGTAGCAGAATTCAAACATTTGATTCAACCGATTAATTTTGACATAATTTATGTTAATGTTATTAATATTCTTCATTTGTGTCTTTTTTATGCTTATTCAATATTAATTTATATAATTTATTATTCAACTTTTTTGGACTCACCGTTTTTCTTATCAAAAGAGCGCAGAGAGTATTTCGCTACGAAAGCACACGACACTTCGTGTTAGAAGTACTTTAAAGCTTACGTCTTATCAGCGAAGAAGATATCGCTCATTCGGCTCGCTGGGCCGTGAAATATCTAGCGCCTTCCATTTTTCTGCTCGTTCTACTTCACTCTTTTTCCGCGTATCTCACCTACGCTCTGCAAGACACCGTTGTTTGTATGCCAGCGACTTCGATGTAGGTTAATGGTATGTGGATCTTCGTTGCCTTCTGCTCTGGCGACTTGGCGCTCTTGCGCTCGTTCTTTTTACAACAATGCAAAAAGTTACTTGGCGAAGGAATATTCCGCGTGTTATCGAGCTTAATTCGACCGGACAGCGATAACACACTTGCCGATAACGTTGCGCAATGTGTACTATTTTATCATGCTTTACATTTAGCCAGAAATTATCAAGTACATTAAAGATGATTATTTCCACTTGTCGACAAAATTGCCAAATAATTAGATGTCGTCATGGAAAAGTTTTTTTTTTTTTTCTTTGATGACAATATTTAATTCTTTATGTCAGCAATTCTGTCAAAGTTTTAGCTGTTGGTTAAAGTAAACCGAAGCCGGAAATAATCACGCTAAGATTGATTGAGTTAATTTTTATGAAATTTATAATTTTAGTTAATCGTCGAATTCACTGCGGAAGCCCAGAACTAATTACTGCATATAATTATGCGCTTAGTGTCTTCGTTATAACTTTGACGCTATGCCGAAAAATACGGAAACTATCTGAGGCAAATGCAAATTTGTCCGTGCGGACAGTGGATGTGTCCGAAGGCGAGTTTGGTAATCGAATCTCTCGCTCGTGACCTTACTCGCCGATGAAACTGCGAACCGTCGGCCGGCCGGTCGGCCGTGCGGCCTTGTAATTGAATCCTTGATTGCTTTTTGTTTGAATTACACTCGGGCCGTCGTGTCCCCCTGTTTGCGTTGAGTCGACACGAACACACACATAGCCCTGACCTTAACCGAACAAGGATCCTTTGTGAATGAAAGACCGAAAATTGCGAACCTTCGTCGAAACACGGTTACGTCAAACATTTTCCAGTCTTACGTAAAGCTTCCGTAAAATTCCGTTTTTTCGCGAAATGTTTGATTACCGCGGATTTACGTGTCTGTATGTGTATGACGTGTACACGTGAATGCGTAATGAACGCGCAAATTCTCTTCTTGGTGAAATCAAACTTTTATTGCAATGCGGAAAGGAGTGTCAAGATTTAAAACGGATAAAAACCTTTCTTTACATTCGTACATTCAGAGTTCTTTCTTTCCGCAAGTTGGTACTGGATCTGTGCCGCAGGTACCGACGTTGCATCGAGGTGGCTCCATCACGCAGGGTCTTTCGTCGGGACATGCCGGTGCATCCTCGCAAGTTTTCCCCGGCAGACGAATGTAGTCGTCAACGCCGTCATCGGCCGCCATAACTGTCGCCGAAAGTACAATGCTGATCACTGCCAGAACGATAATCAGCTTCATCCTCGATTGAGTTGTTGCCTGTGTGACAGCATAAAAAATTGATTTGCATTATTAAATTGAAAATTTGATGAGCAGCGTTAAATGAGAAAATCAACGATCGCTTAAAATGAAAAATTTACGCAAGCTTCGATCTTCTACTAATGATAATCGCGATATTTTTCTAGATTCGCCAAGCGATTCGACATTACCTGAGCGCACAAAGTCAAGATCACTCGCACAGTCAATATCGCGTCGATATTTCCGAAACGAATGTTTGTGTCGTGCCGCGTTCAAACGTCTTTTTATACTCCGTGACTTGCCTCCCGCTTCTTCTCCATCAATTACGTGACTGATATCGTTATAACCGTCGCCATTAACATATAATGTCCGATATGGGTGACTGCTCATGAGAAGGACACCCTAGATGTATGCATTTTCCGCACGAACATGAGAAATTGCGATTGTCCGCGAGACGAGGAAACAAACACGCAAAGTGTTTTGATGCGCTTTGATGATTTGTCTAATCTTCTTCAGAACGTTCCTGCTCGTTTCACAATGTTAATCAGTCAGGTTGCGTCATTGAATGTAAATTAATAAGCAGAATTAGCTGATTTATTTGATGCGCGGATATTGCGCATCTTCGATATTGCGCCGCAACTTTGTATCTCTGCGATAATTTACATTTAAAGAAAAAAAATTACAATTCTCACAGTTCTATATATAAACTTGGAAGTTTTTCAGCGCTCGAATTTTATCTGTTTTTTTCCATATAATGACTTTTATATAATGTCTTTTATATAATGCTGAAATCATCGGAGAGCTCGACTTTGAAGAAGATTTATGCGAATAAAAAAATTAATCTTTCTTACAGCTGCACGCGGCCGCGCTCTCCACCCTGCGATCCGAGGTGGCCGAGCTGAATTCGCGGCTGGTGGCGGCTACTCGCGCGCGCGAGACGGCCGAGGCCGCGCTGATGCGAGCGGAAGTGCAGGCGGCCCGCGCCGAGCAACGAGCGGAACAGCAAGCGGCGCGGCACGAGGAGCGACTCACCGAATTGCATTCCGTCATCGCCGAGCTCGGCAGACAGCTGGAGCGGCATCGCGCGACCGTGATCGCCGAGGAGGACGAGTCTGGTAAACGCCTGCTCCGAATATGACGCACGGATGTCGGCATGCCGCGTACCGATTTCGTTCCCCGAAGAGAGAAAACTTTGGCGAATCGTTTTCGAGCGGTAATCGGCGGTAACGAGCGCCACATGGCCTCGGGGTTCTCCTGGGGAAACACGGGGCAATTCCCGCCGGGCAATCAGCGATCTCCCCCGGGCAACAACGATAGTAATAGCCCTCTCAGTAGCGCACATGTTTTCAATACCGAAGGAGCGGAGCCGAGCGAGGCGCATACCGTCGCGTCGCGCGTGAATCAATCGACCTTTCTTCCGAACGAATAACAGAGAGTAGAGATTCGAGTCGCGATTGTAGAGCCTCCGCGGGGAAATTCGCCGGCGCGTTAATCGTACGAGAATATGATGCGAGAATGGTTTTAATGACGCGCAGAGGTCGAGACGAGCAGAGACGCCGAGGGTTCCATCACTAATCCGGTGGAGGAGAGCGAGGGCGGTGGGGACAACCAAGGGGATGGCGATCGTACTTTGGGGGACGCCGATTCCAGTTGCTGCGAGGACGAGAATCGACCGACAGAGGTGAAGGGGAATTCTTCAAATGCCTGGAATTTTTCAGTTCTCGAAATATCGCGTGCATACCTTAATATCTCTTAATAATATATCATTATATATATATACATACATCGAACATTCATCGTGCTAAAATCTAATTTAACACTATTCTGTTAGATATGAAGAGCTTAACAAGCCATTTTTAATACAGAATGGCAGGGATCAGCTGGACAGTCCAGCCGCATTGCCGACGCCGGAGCCGACGCAGCAAGCAGCGTCATGCCAGAGCGTCGCCGTCGCGACGCTGCAAGAGGAAATCACGGCATTACGCGCAGAGATCGCGAGCCTGCAAGCGCAATTGACTCATTTCAAGAATCAGACCGGCAATCAGAGACAAACGACGGGCAGTGATTCACCGCGACGGGAGCTCAGAGTGAGTGGCAATAATTCTCGGGATTTATAAAAGACCTATTATATATAATTATTTATAATATATAATAAAAATTAAAAAAAAAAATATATATATATACATATAACGCTTCACTATAAAAAGGGTAAGATTAAAAGAATAGAAAGCCATTAATGAAACGCCTTTATCATCCCTTTGTTTTATTCCTCCGTAAATCATCTCTTCTCTCCGCAGACAAGAGGCAACACCAGCTCGCCGGAACCTTTGACGGCGCCATGCTCGCCCCTCTTGCCGCCACTACAGACTCCTCCGACGAAGAACGTAACGAGGGAGGAACCGCCAGTTCTCAAAATGGCAGAGAGAGTGAGATTGAGAAGGACAGACGAAAGACACATTACCGGTCCGGATATCACTAATCTCGGAGTACGGATTTTTTAAATTATTTACTTCTTTATGTACAGCGGACGCGCAATTTACGCATTGATTATGCTTCAGGTGTGCTCCACCATGGTCGCCGAGCATCTCGTGTCAGATCTCTTGGAACAGTCAAACCTGCAGGAGTTGAACGGTTCCGAAAAGCAATTCGAGGTCGAGACGGAGCGGCTGAACAGCAGACTCGAGCACGCGCGGGCGAACAACGCGGTCCTCGCTCTCACGTTGCACGAGAGCAAGGCGCAATGCGACAGGTGCGTTTCATTGAAATAACACGAGCGACGCGCGTGACCAATAATCTTTCCCTCGCATTGCAGATTGAGCTTATTAGTCGGCAAGTACGAATCGAACGCGACGGCGTTGCGACTCGCGCTCTCGTACAGCGATCGCGCCATCGAGGCTTATGACGTTCTAGTCGCTCTGCTGGAAAGCGAGATCGCGCTCTCCACCGAGAGGAACAGCGTGACGATTGATAACAGACGGGCAGCGGAAAATGTTGCGTATCACGTCTTAAACAGACTCGAAAACGACTGCGCCAATACGCTGGGTGCTCCGTGGGAGGACAGCATGGTCTTGTCAGACGAGTACGTAATCTTAAATTATGCTCAATATGCGCAGTTTATATTACGCGCTTTGTTTCAGCAGATCGGAAGTAACGTGGAACGTGGACGACGAGCAACGACTCAGAAGACACATCAGCAGACTGAAGGGAGAACGAACCATGGTCAGGTCGACGGCGGTTGAACTTGAGAGTGTACACGCGGAGCCTCTAAACTCGAAGAACACCATCTCCCTGGCGGAAGCCAGAAAACTCGACTTGGAAACCGCCGTACTCATGCAGGTCGGTATTTATTAGCTTAATAAAACACCCGCGAATTTTCGCATTTAAAATAAAATTTTGTAAATTTATAGTATTTTATTTCATGACTCAATGTTTTTAGGAACTGATGGCTATGCGAGAAGACAAGGCCGAGTTACGTGCCAGAGTGTTTCTTTTGGAAAAGGAACGCGCTACCATAGAATTGAAGTTAAATGCGCGAGACACGCAGATTGCGGCTCAGCATGCGACTATACAACATCTTCAGGGTCAGTTGAGCGATGCGGAAGCAATGCTCGCGATGGCAACAAATAAGGTATCATGCATAGTGATTTTAGAATTTTTCTTTTTAAGCGTTAAATTAATTAAACGTACATTTAGGACCGAGGTTTGAGTGACAACGAGAGTGTGGAGTCTGGATTGATTGAAGCACTGGGCAGAGAGGCAAGACTGAAGGAACGCCTGCAGGAATTGATCTCTACGTTGGATGAAGTGAACAAAAATTCTGAACTCAGGCATCAGCAATCCGCCGAACTCGTCAATGATTTGAAAAGAGCTAATGGGTGATTGTTATAGAAATTTGGCTTATCATACTGACATACTTTTAATAAAAAATTAAAATTTTCTTCCCTTCTTTAGAGCCTTGGTTCAAACTCTGGAAAAGTCTAAGAAAAAATATCAGTCTAGATTGAAAAAGTTGGAGCAGCAGATGCTGGGTATGGTGGAAAGGCATGCTGCGCAGGTATGATTTAATATAGGTGAAGTATCAGCTTTAGTCATTCTCTCGGTGTTTGTAAAAAAAACTAATTTATTACACTAGATACATTTTTCTATGACGCTATTTCTTCTGTAGTTCTTTCCGTTTTTCCTTTAATCTCTGTTCGACGAGATCCTCCAGATCACCGAGCGGTCTGTAGATTTCGTGAACCCACTGTGCACCAGCTAGCATCGTGATCATTGCCGTCGCACAGAACATAATGTACCGCGGCCAAGATAGTCCATTTGTCATTGCACAATATTCTGACAAAAAGTTTGTGCGGTCAAGTTGTCAGACTTCTCGTTGCAATCTCTCCTCTGCCAGTTCCTCCACTCTTCGACGTTTGTATGTCTTGTAAAAGTTAACCTCTCCTACATGCCAATGTATCATAGTATATTCCAAGGCAGCTCCAAAAACAAAAAATATTGGCAGAAATCGGTAGTTACCGAATATTCGCTTTCCTGGTAACTTGTCGATGAATCTTTTAAATTTTATAATATATCTCATTGAAATTTGCAAACTTTGACCTGGCTGATATCACTCTGTTACCACCATATTGAATTTTCTGGAATTGGCGTCACTGCGCACGCGTACATCAGAGCTACCAGATGGCAGACCGGGACGACTCATACGCACACTCGAGACCAATCGCATATATTTATGTGCTGCGCAGAGCGTTCTGCCGTCTGGCATCAGCGATGTACATAGACACATATATACACTAAACACTATAAATTGAAAGTATTATATATACAGTTCAACTATAATGGTACATTTCTTTATACTATATAAGAGTTTAGATATTTTGATATAATGTTTTACTATTTATAGGTGAAAACATTGAAGCAACGAATAACTTTACTGGAAGAGGAATCAATGGGTTACAAGGGAAGCATAGCACTTCAATCTCAGAGCTCTGGCGCCAGCGAGACTTCATTATGACAGATGAATGATTAAGTGGCAAAAAGTCGCGTGATGCAAACTTAATAATTATTTTTAACATCTTTCCTATCGTCGCGAGGAAACGATATAGCGCAAAACGGAAATTAAATTCACGTATTTTTTTACACTGAATAGTCGGCCGAAAATAAAAACGCTTAGCTATTCGCTTTGTAATTATGTCATGATATATACTGCTCTGCTGTCCTAACAAGAATTTAAAAAAAAAATTCAGCTGGGCCTATGCAATGTGTGCACGGTGTTCATATATGAACGCAAGTAGCTTATTTAAAACAAATCTTACCTTTAGCACATCGTAATTTATAAATAATTGTTAATTAGTAATGTATCGCGCTATCAATTGAACAGTGATAACCGTCGTGTACATATGTATATTATAAAACCATAAGCCAAGTGTGATACATATAAACTACAATGAAATAAATCGTGCTTTATTATGGAAATTATCGTGTCTATAAATACTTAAACTGATACAGAAATTATTATATTTATACATTATTTTCACCTAATAATTAAGTATGATTTAGATTATTAACTACCCTGATTCTCCTGCTGCTGCATCTGTAACGCCATGGTTTCTGTAGCACTCTTTTCAGGCACATCAGGTCCTTCATCTGCCGGTACATCATTGATCTCGACAGCCTCCTTACTCATCATTACCTTCTGTATCTCTTCTTCCAAGTGCACACAAGCCTGCTCGATTTCATAATTCTTGGATACCAAGCCAACCCATTGTGCTTCTAAACCCCTCAACTTATCACCTCCTTGGGTCTGCATCGACTTTCTCTGCCAATTGACTTCCTGAATGCTTTTCCTTAATATCTGCAGCTGCTTTTGAGCCTGACCCGCCAATTGAACCAATACGTCCAGATAAGACTTCCATGCTTCACAGCCATACTCCATCATTAATTCCAAATTGCAGATTCTAAAATTGTGCTAAGTGTAAAAAAATTGAAAGAGGAAAGTCATGTGAGCTAATAGAATATTTGTCTACCTAGTAGCCTGATGCTCTAACTGCGCGCTGCTATTTTCTACACTCTCGGTCCATGCAGCTAAATCATTCAGTTTTCCGGATGCAGGCGGCGGTAATTCATAACGCTTCATACTAAGTACTTCCATTGGTAAGCGATTCTGCATTCTCTCAAATTCGTGTTTCAGCACTTCTGTCTCAAATGCAGTTATACTTAGAGGCAACAAATGTTCCAGATAATTCTTCGTCGGTCTATAACGCCTTGTCTCTTCCTCCACCATCGCCAATGCCTGAAATAAAACAAACTCCAAGTATTTCAAACAGAAAAATAAACATATGAGTATTTTATAATTTTTCAAAAAGACATAACCTCTTCAATCATTTAAAAAAAATTTATTAATTTATTTACCGCTTCTCGCACACCGGGTTCATCATATCCTTGATCGATATACGGCAGCGCATCGACAATTACTTCTCCAGCCATAATAAAGTTAAACTGCAATACTTTTGCAAATATTTGTAAATAAAAACATCTGTCAAAGATACCTTCGAGTATAAAATACAGAGAATCGTAACTCTCTGATCTTTTGAGAGACAGAACTTCCGTCACAGAAGTTGGGTACAACCTAAAATAATATGTTTTATGGCCAGAGAACGCCCAATCGCGTCCTCAATATAACGTTATATATATTTTAATATATTTAACAGTAATAAAATATTATAGCATTTCAATGGGTCTAGTAAAAGCGTCGTACGAAAAACGGCAGCGTGGCTTCTCTCAGGTTTCTCTCTGGTACAACGTTTAGTACTGCGTTCCAAAAAGACATTTTTAAAGCCTCTTATGGTTAAGTTGAAATCTAATGACTTTACCAACGCTTCATTGTCCCGTGTCAAGAGCAGAGAAGAAATGCATTTTCTGGCGTTCACAGCGTCGTAATGTTTATCGTAGTTAAATTTTAGTTGGAACTAATACAAGATTTGCAGAAACATATACTTTAAAAGACTTTGACGGTAAATCTAGCTGCGATTTTTAAAAGAACTTTACATTATCTTATTTTTGAAATATTGGTTCTATTTGGAATTCTGCAAACAACCGTCTTGTGTGTACTTGTGTGAACTTGTGTGAACGGTTTTTCTTTTCTCAATGTGAATAATTTTATTTTAAGTAGCGATATGATTGTTACGTGACCAGATTTAACTTTGTAACAATCTTCAACGGACACATAATACGTGATCACTCTCCTATATACATCATTACACAGGTTAGTCAACCAATTCGAACAAGTTTTGCTTTTTACTTAATAATCAAATTTTACATGAGAGATAAATATAATTATAACGATAAATGTATCTTTAGTGTAAAATAGACAGAAATATTGGAGTATATAGTGGAGTAAATATTGGAGTGTAATCATGGCTATGCATACTGTACCGCCTAAGCGAAAAGAGATCTATAAATATGAGGCTCAATGGCCACTGTACAGCATGAATTGGTCTGTGAGACCTGACAAAAGGTTTCGTCTAGCACTAGGAAGTTTTGTAGAGGAATATAACAACAAAGTACAAATTGTTTCATTGGATGAGGAGACATCTGAATTCAGTGCCAAAAGTACATTTGAACATCCTTATCCAACCACAAAAATCATGTGGATACCAGATAGCAAAGGTAGCAAAGCAGATAGCAAAGTACCTATTTATTTTATAATCTTTAATGTTTGTTTACATTTATACTAATAAATGCTTATTAGGTTTGTTCCCCGATCTTCTGGCTACATCTGGTGATTATTTGAGAGTATGGCGTGCCGCGGAGCCAGAAACCCGTTTGGAATGTGTCCTGAATAATAATAAGAATTCTGATTTCTGCGCACCACTCACATCCTTTGACTGGAACGAGGTGGATCCAAATTTAATTGGAACTTCAAGCATCGATACAACCTGCACAATCTGGGGACTAGAAACAGGGCAAATGATGGGCAGAGTGAATATGGTTGCTGGGCATGTGAAGACGCAACTAATTGCACATGACAAGGAAGTATACGATATTGCATTCAGCCGTGCTGGAGGCGGTCGGGATATGTTTGCTTCTGTTGGCGCTGACGGATCCGTGAGAATGTTTGACCTACGGCATTTGGAACACTCAACAATAATCTACGAGGATCCACAGCATACTCCGTTGTTGCGGTTAGCATGGAACAAGCAAGATCCCAATTATCTTGCTACTGTTGCGATGGATGCGTGCGAAGTCATCATTCTAGATGTTCGTGTGCCGTGTACACCAGTTGCGAGATTGAACAATCACAGGTTAATACAATATAATTTAATGTTGTATATGCATTCACATACAAGTGTTGTATTTATTTTTTTTTTGTACATACAAATTTTATATTGTAATGCAGCTTTATTGTAATGTAGATATTTTATACATTGCAATATAATATGCTTGATGTGCATTACAATATTTTATATTCGATAACAATTGTTTCTCTTTTTTGTCACAGAGCTAGTGTTAATGGTATAGCTTGGGCTCCACATTCGTCCTGTCACATTTGCACAGCCGGCGATGACCATCAAGCTTTGATTTGGGACATACAGCAAATGCCAAGAGCAATAGAGGATCCTATACTGGCTTACACCGCTGCGGAAGGCGAGGTGAACCAGATTCAGTGGGGCGCCACGCAGCCCGATTGGATAGCTATTTGTTATAACAAAGCAGCTGAGATCCTCCGAGTATAAATAAAAAGTATTGTGAGACGCGTTTGTTCTCTAATGAAATATTTATTAAGGTAGATATGGCTAAATTAGCCTTTTTTATTAAGACAAGACATACGAAATTTGATAAGAATCATTATGAGAATCATCATAAGAATTTTATTTGTTGCGTCATATAACTGTATTTTTATATAACGCAACACATAAACACATATTTATAGAAATATTAGAGCTCTTATATTCAAGTATAATATATAGTTATAGTAAATGTATGTTATACTTAGTGAAATTGATTCGGAATTCTGGATACTTAAAATCGCATCAGTAAGTTTACGATTATCATGAAAACGATCAGATAATAATAATCGTAGATGGTAGTATTAATTAGCTTACAGAATGTGATGATGTTATTTGTGATTACTTAGCATTTTTATAATAAGTAATGTACAGATTTTTATATAGATATAAGCTTTTGATATACGAATATATATGTATATATATATATAATCTGAACATCTCACGTTTTACAAATGCACTCTACGATTATCTTCATCGATAGATATCGAATTCACCATTGAATTTATATTGCTTATCATATAATATTCATCGAATATTTAAAATTATTACACAGAGATACTCAATTACATATTAGAGAGAGAGAGTTGACAGTAACGGGAAGGTATAATAATAATAATTAATAAGAGGGAAGAAATTTACGAAAACAACATACATATATATTGTTATATGAAATACCATACGATTTACAAAAGAAATTAAATGAGGAGTATGCAATTATTTACAGTAATGAGTTCCACATGTGTGTGTACGAATCCATAATTTAGTCAATATAAAATACGTCGACTCTTTCATTTGAATATAGACTGACATTGCTATATATGTATGAGCCTTTAGCAATCTCTCTTACTTCAATAAATATTAATTCTGAATACAAGTAAATATATTTTTATTCTCTCTAATATAGTAGCAGCGATCTCTCTTCGTGCTCACGAAACAATCAAGTAAAATATTCTTGAAACTTTTCTCTAAGTATTACTCAACAAACTGTGATTTTCAATTGTGGGCACAATTGTTAATGCATTATTCAATTATATTCAATTGGTTATACGATTTTAATATGGCGCGAGAGCTCGTTATGTTAATACGAAAAAAAAAAAATGCGCTTTGGCAAGAATTCGTGCCTTAAAGCTTGAAAATACGATACATATCTATCCTATAAATCAAATCAATATATTTTCGTCCGAGGTATTATTTACACAAAAGTACTGATTTCCTCTATCGATAAATAAATTATATCCACGCAATTTCTCAAGACATTTTCACAAATCAACATGCACGCATTATGCACTACTTTCAGTAATAATTTATATAGCACTACCAATAGTAAGCGAATTGTAAGCAGATCATAGTTGTGAGAAACGTTTAAACGCATTAGTTTTTTTTTTTTTTTTTTTTTTTTTTTTTACCATTATCTCAGCTTGTTTCTCTTTCAAATCGAACAATGCTCTAGAATGAGTCACACGATGTCATGCTAATGATCTGCGCTGTCTAGCGTGTGTGTCTTTTACTGAATACTCACTCTATTTTAACATAGAATAAGCTCAGATTACTAAGATACTAAAATTCAACCTCATTTCTTCGAGGTTTAAAATACAAGGCAGCTATGCTGAAAGACTCATTATATAGTCTTATTTCAAGCGACTTTAATGGCAGGAAAGATCACATCTTGCTTGATTGTTATCAAGCCTGAATTCCCCGATGCGTTTTATATTTTTGTTAGAAAACACGCGTTTTTTTTCAAAAAATATTTTCTAAATTCTATATGGATCTCCGTGAGCTCCCAAACGAACAAGATTTTATAAAATTGATCAATCTTACAGAGCACATAATTTACTCGCTATGTAATAAAGATGAAGCACTGTGCACGCCATGGTGAGCATGTTCCCCATAGCGATGCATACGTGCTTTCGACGAAACTCCTGATGGATCTTTAGGTAGTGCGGACAGTTTTTCAGCCGTCCAGGATTGTGGCGGCCGACCTCATTGCCGACGCCCGCCTTGCGTTCCAACTTGATTTTCTGCACGATCAATCGCAGAAGCGGAGGTGTCAGATAAAGACGTATCAGCAGCTCCAGGAAGAAGGCTCCGGACATTGCACCGACCTACATAACACAATATTCACCCTTATTTTTTCTTTTTAAATATATATTTTATTTTATTTATTGTTAGAAAAAATTCTATGAAATTTAAAGTAAAATTAAAAAAAAAATGAAATCTTTAAATTGATGAATTTTGTATAAAGATAAAATTTATATTTTTCTAACATGCTACAAACTTTGTTAGATATTATCTACGTACCTGAATGGCGATTTCACTGTCCCATGTGTGTACAGGATGATGCTTAACGAATATGAAGAGCGTAATGAGACTCAGACACGCGTTGATCGTGAAATATCGCGGGAATAGGACACGCTGTACCTCGCTAAACGCGTGCCGCGGCAGTGCAAAGTATAAGGATAAACCTGTAAGCACATCATAATATTACAAAGAAAGTCAATTGCAAAAATTTAAATTGATTAAAAGACAAAATTAATTTATCAAAAATATAGGTACATATTATTTACCTGATACGAAAGTCATCCAAATTTGGGCACCAAAGTGTATGACGAAGGATGCGAGATAAATGAAGGATGTCATTCTTGAGTAAGGATGATCAGGAACCTGCCCTCTTCCCTTCGTTGGAACAAGGGTTGACACAACGAACAAGACCGCTACTATCATGATTATGTGAGCGGGTTGAGTTGTGTAAAAAAGTATCCTGCAAAAAAAAAGGTAAAAGAATTAATATATTGGTCTCTTAATTATGGAAATAATTTTACGAGAGTTTAATTTCTGAAATGAAAAAATGTATCGAGGATCCGAGAATATAAATTTCTACCAAAAATATTTTTAAAATAACATGAACTAATAATAAATTTATTTTGTAAAGTGTGTCATTCTTTTTCTCGCAATAAGTCGAAAGTGCACGTGTATTTTTGCCAAGGTGATATTCTGATATTTTGAAAATTTTCAATTGTTTGTTAATTTTGTATTTTACAAGACGGGATATGTATTTAAAATTTATTATTTGTTTTATCAATAACGCAACGTATCAATATATAAATAATTCTGCATAAAATTCTCTGCAACATTATCGACATCAATGAAATCAAATAAATTGCGTTAAATAAATTTAATTAAAGATTAAAAGTAGAATAGAGATCTCGATGAGATAAATGCAAATAATGTTTACGACAAATTATTTGTCTCGTTAACCAGACATCGTGAACCAATAGGCTTTATCCTTGGACTAATTTTACGTTTTGCAAATAAGATCACGAGGAGTGCAGCTGTCGAAGCAGAGAAATTTTTCTGGCAACCAGAGCAACGCGTTCTCGAGACGACTCGAAGAAAAACATCTGTGACAATAAGTTCGCGCGTGATTACATTGATCGCGCTTGATCGCTGATTCCCTTAATAAAGCGATCAATCATGACGAGGTCAGACAGAAGCCAGCAGAACGACATTGTCCCGCAACTCTCTCGCACAGTATCCTCGAGATTACTAAATTAGAGTGCAAACAAATGCATATGAAATAAAAATCGTGACATTTGCGTCATGTTTGCCTGCTTCGTTGAAGATGTAGAACGGATATTTTTGTCTCTTAGGTTTCAGCATGCACTATTTTTACATCGATCAACGATCGCGATAAGTGCGTCGGAGGATTGCATGCGAAGCGGATGCGCAAGATTTAAGATCGAAGATTTACTCGAGATTAATTAAACTTATCTGCATTTGCGTATCTTTTTATTCAATATATCTTGCAATCTACTTTAACGAGATTTAAACGATTAGTATAAGACAATAGATTTCTAAAACAAATAACAAATCTATTTTATTTTGCAATGCATCATTAAATGCCTAAATTTATTTTAGCCATTTCTCTTTCCCATTTCGAGAAGCGTATATTCTTATCTGGAATAATCAAATATTTTTTATTTTCTTTCTACCTTTTATTTTATTAATAAAAATTATAGGCCTTGATAAAATGTAAAATCAAAATAAAATTGTTATGAGGTCAAACATTGGACAAACGTTTCAGTTTTTTTTTTCTCAATGTTATTAAATGTTTATACATTTAATAACATTGAGATCTCTGTGTTACTTTAAATCGTATAATTAAACTTATTTATCGCAATTTATTTGATTTCATAAATAACATCAAAGATCTTTTCTCTATTGGAAATTATATAACATACTTTCTTTTTACAGAGCCATAAAAAGGAGAGCCAGGGACTAGATACATGGCCATAATTCAAAGTGCAAATGTGTCGGGCACGTCTAAACCTGCGTGAGTATGCATATATGTATATGTAGATGCACCGAGCCGACCTTAGCATTATCAAATGGCACTGGAAACGTGCGAGATGGCACGCACAACTTGTCGCTTAAATCGCGGCCGCATTTGGTTCGCAAAATCAGTCCTCTCTTCATTAATGACGTAAAGCAATGCGCGCAAATCTCTATTGCATGCATCCGGCCTCTCCGTTTTATTGCCATCAAATGTCATCGCTTTATTTTCAAGATATAATTTCACTCTAGGTGTCTCAAATGCACAACTCTTCGTGCCAATTAAATGCACATTAAAATGTACAAATAATTAATTAACAGATGGAAATATTAAGTCAATTTTAATACATTTAACAAAAAAATTTGTTCTAATGAAAAATAAAATGTGAGATAAAAATGATTGAAAAAACATATATCGTACAAAAGTTGTTAAACTATTGCGCTTATGGAGAATTATGAAAAAATTATAAAGAACTAAATATAATAGAACATAAATTTATTAATAAAAGAAATAAATTATATGAAATGAATGAACGATACAATGTACTTTGTGATACATTTTTAACGGAAACACTAGTCACGCGACGTAGCAAAACGACACTGAATGAAACGAACAAAACCGCTAGTCATGTCTCATTTTATGGATTCGTTGAAGAAGTAAAAGATGTATAATGTGGCGAATTGCCAGCACCATGTGAACAGATGTTTGGCTTCCTAGCAAAATTGCCTCCCGAACATATTAACTCATCACTTAGTTTAGAATTTCTATAAAAAGCAATCTTTAAAATTCATAATGTATGCCTTTTATTATTGCATACCCGTTATTAAAATTCAAGAATGTTAAATTAGAAATATAAATTATCATACAATTCTATCCTAATCGAATATTAATATTTTTGCAATATATAAAAGAATAATGCGAATAGTAGTCCTTTATTGTTCTCCTTGGAATTATACTTATCTTTTTACAACTAACTTACATTCATCTTAAACTGAACCTTATCTAATTTTTACTGTTGTGTGGGTGTGAGCGTCGTGTCGTCAAGCTTGACACGCGCCTTACACACACACACACACACACACACCGACAGATCGGCATCTTCTGTAGTGCTGTAGCTTAGACTTAATTACTGCGATTAGCATGAGACTCTCTCTCTCTCATCGCTCTCTTTCGCGAAATTGTTATATTACTATACATATTTTGCATCAGATCCTACCGTGTCTCTTGATGACTGTTAGATAAGTTTAAACGCTGTTAATATTTACATTCAAATGGGAAAACTGTACGTCTCTTTCCTCGACCTCTTCTATTCGGCACTTTTCAACAAAATAATGCTTGCATTGCGTTCAGTTAAATACGTTCTATCATACAGATCAGACGCAATGTGTTGGATGTCACGAATTCGAAAGTATCTCTGGATATAAGAATGTTTTACAAAAGACCAGGATTTTCAAGCAAAATGTGCATTTTGCGAAACCAAAGTATCATACGTGAACACGTATTGATTTAAGCAACATTTACTTCAAGCGCATCTGGATATTCATAACTACAAAGAGAAAAACAAGAAAGATGTAGTCTGGGATTATTTTAGGTTCACAAAACTAGGAGAAATAAAATGTATTGTATGTGATCAGTTACTGCGAGATGATAACTTATTATGTACAAATGCATTTGGGACAATTCAAAGGATTTGAAGATTCAAAACGCCATAGAAAAGAGGCTTGGCTTTACAAATACACGACACAAGATACAAATTGTTCTGCAAAATGTAAGCTTTGTCAAGCTTGTAACCAAAATAGTGTGAACCTTACTTTTAGATCGCAAAATTTAATACCTCACATGTCAAGAATACATCCAGCACATTGGAATGGAATAAACCAAGATTTGAAATAAGGAATACGATCAATCTGAACTGTCGACAAGCCACAAAAGCTGAAAGAGAACCTACTGCGAGTTTTAATTATATTTTATTAATTCTTATTATTAATTAATATTTATCATTACATTTTATTTTTTGAATGGTGTACACATATGATAAAAACAACAAAAATCAAATAATTAATATTTGTTTTTGATATATTACAAATGTTTATATAGATTTATCTACATAGAACTTGATAATGAAAATGAAGATAGCGGGATTTTTAAATAGCCTCTTATAATCAGCAATAACGACAGTTTTGACTTCAAGGGATTTGAAATACATGACGATATTGGCATTATAATTGGCACATTATTTATCGCATAACTGTATCGGTTTTATGTTTATAAATGTATAAAATTTGTAAAGTTAAATATATTCATAATGTTATAATTTTATCAATATAATTTATAATTTTATAAGCATATTATGTTTTAAAATTATAAATTATATTTACATGCATAATATACTTTGAACTATGCTTTAACATCAAAAACTGTGTTTGTACATTTATAAAAAGTAAATCGACTTCATGAATATAACAACGATTTTTCTATAGTGACGAATCTATAGTGACGTACTCAGTACATATGTATATGTAATAAGAATAACAAAAAATCAGATAATACTTGTTTTAAATATCTGTTACAAATGTTTATGTAAATTTGATCGAATCGTGTTCTGTAGCTTGAAACCGATACAAAGTCTACATCACTCAATATTTGAAGTAAGAACCGTTAGATTATATATTTTACAGTTGGACATAAAAATTACTTTTTTATACAGTACTAGTGCTTTTTTTAGAGTGGATTTTCATGAAAAGAGTAGACGTCAGAAAACTCTTAGCAAATCACTAACACGACCATTTCAAGAAAGAACTAAAGGATTATGTATTTCACAGTTGGGCATAGAAGTATTGCTTTTTTGTGCATAAGAAGACAAAATTTCCATGTACGAAATGTATATTCCTTTAGTTCCTTTTTACAATGTTTGTGTGAATAATTTTTGAAGAGTTTGGACGTTTACATTTTATATAACTTTATGAATAATCATGTAAAAAATAGAAGTTCGGATATTGGTAAATACGCAAGAAACAAACATAATGTCCATGTTATTAAAGATCGTAAATAAAAAACGGCTAAGACAATTTTGTGCAAAATTATCGAATATTCGAGCAAATGTATGTCTTGCGAAAAGAAATATTGTTATATTAAATTTTTAAATATTGGTAAATATGTAGAAAAAAGCATACAAAAATTTTTAAATATGAAGAGAAAAGAAAAATACGAATACCGCCGTGAAGATATGTTAAATATTTTAACAAATTATGTTTACAATGTATTATCTGTGCAAATGTTCTGTCTAAACTTGAATCTTTAATAAGTAATGTATCATATAGGAGACTGTATCATTTTATTATTTTAATGTTATGCTTATTTAAAAATTCCTCGATTCATTTGAACAATGTTGTTTTAAAGTATTATAAGCATTTAAGAGATGCATTTACGAGAATGCGCCTCATTCATCTTTTTTTCCAAAAGAATGTGATTAGGTTGCAACTAGGCATCGGCCTGATTCTTTCGTTTAAGACACGTAATTAAATGATCGCCAGGTTAATTACAGAGACTTATGATGTTCTGAGAAAACGATAATAAGTGATTTACTTAATCGCGTGACTTTAATTATAAATGAAAGTGCAATTATTCGACAAAAGCGTTTGTGAAATCATATGGAATCATATTATCAGAGTATTGCGTTATCGATGTGACAAACGTGATGTGACATTTTTATTGAATTAAATTGGATTCGTGCAAAATCCATGGAATTTTTGAGGCTCACGACGTTGATACGTAAATCTTGCTCAGAATAAAAAAGAGAAAACCGCAAAGACGTCATCGGGGGAAACATTTAAATGAAGAGTGCATCACTTGTAAAAGAAATCTCCGATCATATATATCTTAATTTTTTTGAAGATCTAACAAAAAAAACTTATAAAGACTTTTTTAGCATGTTATATCTGAAGCTAAAATTTGATCATTCAGAGATACATTTCGTTCTATTAGATATAGAGAATAATTTATTGTTTATTAAACACTTTCAATCATTGTCGATGAGAAATCTGTTTATACGTAAATCGTCGATCAATCTTTGCTTTTGCAACAACTCGAAAATAGATCACGAGACATGAGATAGATAAGTCTCGCGAATGAGAAAGGAATAAGTGGGTGATACAAATGCGTCATGCGAAAGACTTACGCAGAAAATTTTTAACTGAGACATTTGCGTGCCGTCTGTTTTAATTTGCGTCATTTGTTGGCGTTAACAATCACCTGATTTTATGATTAAAGACGAAGCAAATTTGATTATGATCGAAAATACACATACATATATTTTAGGATGCACATGCAATCTGTTACTGATAGTTTCGCTATTGGTATAGCGATGATCTGTCGGTTCCGATAAAATTACGAAATATACTCGTACAATTCCGTTATTACTGAAACAGTCAGCGCTTATCGCGCTTCCCAATTGAGATATCAAAATTCAATTAATTCTTATCTTATGTCGAATTAAGGTGTGCGCGGAGTATCCAATTATAATATGTAATATTTAATTATAGTATGCAATCGTATACATAAATAGCTGTCATATTTGGAAGCTATTGAGTTTTTTTTTCAAAATACTGAAGATGAAACTGTTAGTGAAATAGACATAAAATACATCCAATCTTGATTATCGCATTTTATACGATAAATTTCTAACTATTTTATTATAAGCTTTCCGTAAAAATAGTAAACTTTTTTACAAAAATAAAGAAATTGGCATCGCCGATGGAAGTCGCGTATTACGTTCTCAACTTTTCGTCGCGACGAACCTTTGCTCCCCGAGATATGTGCGGAAATTTTTTATCTTATGCAGCGAAGTGGTATATATATTACCTTAATTTCATTTAATAAATCTCATAATATTGTGAAAATAATTCTTGACGCACATCGGTTTTCCACAATACATTAATGCAAACGTTATCCAAGAAGATTATACCTGAGAAGAAAGATGCATACACGTTATTTGCATGTCTCGTGTTATGTTACAATCGCATTCATTGATATTGATATTATTACGTCTGATTAACGAGCGATCATTGTTCCGATCAACTGGACATAATGAGAATACAGAAACGATTGCGGTAATTTCATCAACCGGTGGCGACGTCGCTTATACAGATATCTTATGTAAATAATTTTATAGCAACATTTGCTTTAAATCCTCTACGAGGATTTTTCAAAAGCGAATCTTGCGTAAAGATCTCTTGCAATGGATTTTCTAACATACGATAAATATACAAAGTTTTTACTTCAGATTAGCAAGCACCGGCAGAGAGAGAGAGAGAGAGAGAGAGAGAGAGAGAGAGAGAGAGAAAGAGACGGAAAGAATATGAGGATTACGTAAACTCCAGGAGTTCACGTGTACCTATATAGTTGATTGAACCCGCGAAAATTCCGCGCATCCGCAGAATTGTCTCTGATGAAGCAAAACGCGCATCGGCGACAAGAAATAAATAAATTCGAATAAACGTTTGATAATTGACATAATTAAAATAGATAAGTTTGAATCGGTCCTCATATAATCAATTAATTTTCTGTTCTTTTTTCTAGCGATTTGATTTCCCACCAAAAACAAAAGGAAAAAAATGGTCGACTTACTTGAACATTTTGGAGCGACATATGACTTCGTGGTACTTGGCCAGTTTCTTCAACAGCAGACTGTAGTAGACGGTGCTGATAGCCAGGATATAATCGGCCAGATCGGGCAGATTCTGCGCCCGCTGACGCAGGTGGTCCTCTTTCTCCGACATTTCTTCGTGCGATCTCTGTTTCGAATCGGCTGGCGCGATTTGCTCGCTCGTTTCGTTGCCCACCAGCGTGCGTACACACATAGTTTCTACGGCGATCAAACTCAGCGTTTGAACGGTCTACTTTCAAATCGATCGGATCTCCTTATTCGGACGCGATCCCGGCGTTGTATTATCAATCTTTACTCGTCTGGTATCGTTCCGGATCTCGGTTGTTCGCCGACAAGATATTCGCTTCGTGGAGCCGCAGATGAGTTTGATGAACTCGCCCCGCTCGCCGATAGTGAGCACGCGATAACCGGCTGTCCTCGCGAGGGTGGCCGATCTCGTCCGATGTCCGATCACGCTCGTCGTGGGAGGAGGAGGAGAGTGAGAAGGAAAGAATTTCTACACTCGCTCTCCTGGCTGATTATCGCCGTAGAGTGCGCTGTGTCTCGACGCCGCTCCACTTTTATGTCATCCCCTTCTCTCCCTCCAGTCCCGATCTCACCGATACGACCGGTCGCCAACGAGGCGGACGTGTGAAGGGTTGTGGCGCCGGTCATAAGTCCTTTTTTTATGGGAGAAACCTTCCTGGGCCCCGGTGCTTCTCGAGATGACCTCGCGATTCTTGCGACCAAATGCTGCAGAATAATATCTGCAGCATCTTCATCTTTTATATTTCACGTTATACTTAAGCGGTATATCGAAAACGGTATTCCTTTCTTCTGTTTAAATTGTACGAGACATAAATCCAATTGTTGATACTGTCAACAATCGAATTTGAGAGTTTGTGCAATTCTTGCATCATTCTTTGCGTTTGCTCGCACAAATTACGCTCTAATCTCACCGGGAATTAAAAAGCAATCCGTGATCAAATATTGAACAATCCGAATTCTAAGTTTCCGGAATAAATTGATTCCGAGTAAAACAATGATTCATATCTACATTTGCAATCACCGTATCGCAAATAAACATCGAAGCTATACAAATGCAATCACCTGACTGCATGATGATTTTTACAAGAGATCTCAGTATCTCTCAGATATAAAAAAAATGAGAACTTTATCTTTCTAAAATTTTGTTTTCAGTCTAAGCCTGGAAAACTATTACTGAAACCGACTTCCGATTTCACTGCCAGTTCCATTTCTGGTTGCCGCAGATGCTCAGGCGTTTTCAGGTGCGTCGGCGAAGGCTTCCGACGTCAATCACGAGGATTATTATTAAATTGCCGTTCCTGCGGAAGCCGGGATCCGACGTTGCGCGTTACGCAACGTAACGGTGTGGCGTACGTGCCCCGAGGTGCGCGACCTCGCTCTCTCCCTTTCTCTCTCTCTCTCTCTTTCTCTCAGCCCCTAATCCGAGAAGCGAGAGCTTCAATAAAATTCGGTGAATGAACTCTCGAGTCAAAGTACCGCCACCGAGTTAAGAACCATCAGTCGCAGATAGTCCAAACCGAACACCCATTACACTGTCCATCATCTTAAAATGTTTGCATACTTGGCCGGTTCTCGCCTAGTCGCTAAAAATCATCGTCGCTCTCCTTCTTCTTATTGATCTTTCTCCGAAAGACGTAAGATCCAATAAACGTGAAAGCGCGAATAGGTCTGCCACCGGTCGAGAAATTCCACATTTGCCGAAGACGATGAGGAATTTTGCACTTTACGCTATTCAAGCAAGTGTAATGCGAGTAACTTGATTTCATCTGATAATAGTTGCTAACGGATTTATCGTTGCTGACGCGATTAACTAGTAATAGGTATCGCGTAGATGCATGCATTTGCATTTTTAGAATGCGAATCGCGATCACGCTGGTGTGCGTGGATCGCGATTCGCATTCTAAAAATGCAAATGCATGCATCTACGCGCTTCCCAGGAAAGCGCTGGTGTCCTATCGGCGATCTCTGATTCATTCGTCAATAAAGAGTAATTGGTAAGGTAAACCTAGTTAATCGCGTCAGCAACGATAAATCCGTTAGCAACTATTATCAGATGAAATCAAGTTGCTCGCATTACACTTGCTTGAAAAGCGTAAAGTGTTGCAAAATTCCTCATCGTCTTCGGCAAATATGGAATTTCTCGACCGGTGGAAGACCTATTCGCGCTTTCACGTGCTCAAATAATTGTTATTTGAGCACGTGTTGATACTTCGCACGCGCGCCTGACAATTTGCTTATATCTATATATTACATGCACGCACACGCTCTTTACTGATTAGATAAGTTCATCTTACCCGGTGATAATCCTTGTACTTGAGAAGAATCAATTTTAAATATGATTACGTACAACTTTTGCAAAATGAGACTCAGACGTATAATCTCGATTTCTTCGAGCAAAACAATTTTATTATTAAGAGATAAAATATATATGTATATTACTACCTTTAAACTCCTTGTGCTTAAATCATATTCAAATCCTACTCTTTTTTTCGCTACACTAACGCGTACGGTTTAGGTGTGTCAATGTCACGTTAAATATAGTTCATATTATCACCAAATGATATAGTAATCTGATAGATAAAGTCTAATAGTACGTTATCAGTAATTATTGAATTATGCAACGTCCAGTGATCAAGTACATCAAGGAATTCATTACAGTGATGTAATAATTATTCGTCACTCGTTTGTTTGCGCTCCAACGCGGCCAGGAGAAATTTTATGCGATGCCGTCAGTCAGTGCACCACCAGACACTGTTAGTCATTGTATATAGAGGCTGTCGATCGCAAATCAACCAAATGCTAGCCAATTCAGAGTTATTCCTCTGATCGCTATCTATTTATAGTTACATTCTAATGCAACGAAGTGCTATAAATTGATCATTTCTTATTGTTTCTGAATTTTTATTTCATGTATATGCATATATATGTTTATGTGTGTTGAGATAGCTCTCAATCACACATCCATATATACATATATATTTATATAACACATACAAAATTGTTGCAAATCATTGTTGGTTAGATATTATTAATTAACGCTCTTTTCGCCGACAAATTAAAGGGTAACACAATTTGTAAAGAGAAAGTACGCGCAGCCATGTTAATAAATTTATTTTAAGAGCTGCTTATGTGGGTCACCCAAATGAGAAACATGATGAATGTGTATACACGTATAAGTTATGGATTGCACTCTAAACGAATGACACGAATGTTTAAACGTTCGGCGCTGGTGAACGGCTATTTCTATCTCTCTTTTGCAGTCGTTCTTTCTCGAGCCTTTTCTTCGTCAGTTCTGTCTTGCGTGAAACCGAGTAATGAAGGATTTCTTATTTTAATAATTATACGCAGATTGATCTACTGAAAGAAGAAATACATTTGTAGTGATAAAATGATTACTGCCGGTAAATATATTTTTGTTTAAATTTACACACGATGTGCTACATTAACTGACATTTATTAGAAACTACGTTCAAATCGGAGATATAATAATGAAAAAATAATATGTAGAAATAAACTATAGATAGAGTATGATCACGATGCCCCATGGCGATCTAGAGAAATACAAAAAAAGAATTATGTTAATTACTTTTAGCTCTGATCCATCGCGTTTGTTTCGTTCACATTACTGCCAGTACAATCCTTCTGTATTATCTCAAAGAGCGGCTGCAGTTCCGGCGTGGCTTTGATCTGCGCGACAAATTCGCTCAATGATGGATTTTTATCTGCAAATAAATATATGTCGTAACTTTTAGGTTAATTAAATTAAAATTATTTTCGCCTAATTTAATTTCATTCAAATTCATTTATCTACTATTATTGAACAATAATTCCACACACCTGCATCAGGAATAGTTAGTAACGCTGCAACAGCTCGCAGCGCAGAGCGTTTCAATTCGTCTTGCTTCTCATATTCTTGCTTCACCGAGTTTGCCTTTACTTTCATTGTGCAAGTATTCTTCAAAGGCTCCACTAGTCGCTCCAACCCTGAATAATAAATATTAGGATTATTTTAGGTAAATATTAGACGGACGTTCTTCAATATTTAGAGTAGATATCGATACAATCTCAAAATATTAATATATATGATATAAACGAACGAGCGAGAGCGCAATACTCACTTTGTAAGACCGCGGTCGGACACAATTGCGCGAGTCGTGCTGTCATTAGGTAGGTCAGCATTTTAATATCGTAATGGTCTCTGAGTCCGTTCTCCACGTGATTGAGGAACTCGAAAACGTCCAGTCTGTCGAGACACGAATCCAGCAAAGTGTACATGCATTCAAATGCAGCCTTGCGAAGATCCAATCCATCGTCTACTGTGTGCTTGAATGGGCCCATCTCAACTTCCCTTATTAGCTCTTTCTGAATAAAGTAAATTCGTCATGTTATAACTTCGAGTTAACTTGAACTCACTTTCAAATTTAAAATCAAGCTCCGAATGTCAATTTTAACTAACCTTGATCTTAGTTTCCGTGTAAAGATGCGGTAACACCACGTCCAACAGATCTCTTATCAGCATAGGTTTGTTATGCGCCGCGGAATTGAACGCGACTAACGCTACCCTTCGCACGTTGAGATCAGGATCCTCCAAAGCGACTAAGAAATTGCCCATACATTGTTTCAGCATGACATCGATCGGTTGTGGCTGTAATGCATATAGTATTAAACATGCGCGATATATGCACGACTGATGTGATTATTATGTAAAATACCTGATCGGAAATGGTGAATTTGACCGCAGTGACCGTTGTTGTTCTCATGAGCGCCGATGGCGACTTGAGAGATTCTTGTAATCTTGGCAATAGAGTAGCGGGATCGATCAACGTCAATTTACCGAGACATTCGGCCACGACATTACGGGTACCCTCTTCTGTACATTCGCAATGCCTGTACAAGAGCATCCAGATCGAAGGCACGAAATTCTGCAAGTGTGACACGCCAGATGGGCTAGCCGATTGGCTCGTGATTATCTGGAAAAAAAAAGGAAATCTCGCTTAGAAATAATTTTATACTTATATTTATTTATATCTCTATATCTATTTTGACGAATTTCGAATTGACGCGATTGTACGACAATCTTTACCTCCTTCAGCGAGTGTAAAAGTAGATACTGCCGTTTAGGCTGTGCCTCAATCTCTTGAAGTATGAAAGGCAGATATTCGGGGAGATTTCCAATCGCGATATTTCCCAAAGTATAACTGGCCGCAGATTTCACCTCTTCCGAGTGAGACGAGAATGAATTTAGAATTGTGTGTTTCAGCGAATTAATTCCACTCAGGTCCCTGTAAAATTGGAGCTTGTAATTATTTTTTTTTACAAGGCTGGTCACAAAAAGATCTACACTGTTCACTTACACGTGTCTTCCGATCTCGCCGATGACCAGTAGGGCGAATATGTGTTGTGCGACATTCTGAATGTCCGATGGATTTTGAACGTCCTTCAGTAACTGCTGCACGATGCACTGCGCCTCTTCGTGCCACGTGATTGTGAGTGCAGCTGCACACTTTGCGAGCGAGTGATAAGCCTGTTTGTGGAGTACGGATTGTGTGACCGGCACTATTAGCATTGCGAGCAGATCTCTGTACCCGAGACCCGGCAAATTCGCCTGTACCAAGGCTTGGAAAAATTCGAGCATTGAATTTAATGCAACACCTGTTGGGCAGAGAATCGTTGCAAGTTTATTTTGAGATATTTAATTTGCATAATTTTTTTTTACAAAGCAGAACCACGTACCTTGAAGAAGCGGTGATTTCACCAGGACGAGTATTTCTGGCAAGATATGATCGGAAACCCTGGTGAGAGCAGCTGGATGTAATTTTGCAATGGTGGTAAGAAGATTTAGCGTCAACTGCGCAATATGCAGATCTGACTCATTCAATAGCGCGGGTAGCTCCGCGGTGACCTGCAGAAATAATCGGAAATGATTATGACATAATAATGATTGTTATCGGAATGATAGGACGGCTCACTTTACGCATTATGCGTATGCAAATACTCCATTACCTTATCAAGTAAATCTGGGTGCAAAGCTGAACTGTAATTGCACACCAGTGTATCCAGGAGAGGAAGAGAGGAAAGTTTCAAAGCCCGTTGATTTTTCCTTAAGAAAGATCCAAGAATAGGTATTGCCTCTTCCTATAAAAAGCAAGTGTCTTGTAGCGAGGAGACTGCACAAGTTTTCTTAACGCACATAACTGTGCTTTAAACATTTACCATGATAGGTTGCAGATCGACTCTGAGTGGAGATGCAGCTATGCAAGTTAGAGCCTTGACAGTGGTGAGCCTGGTTATCTCATTGCGCAGCCTGTCCAAGAAAATGGGCAAGCATACGTGTAATTTGTCCGATAGAGTGTCGCCGAAGTGCGCGAGGATCTGTCCCATACAGGCGATAGCTCTCTCCTTCACCTCCTGGTCTATGTCCGCCGTTTTGAGCCTCATCAGCGTACAGTGATATATTTCGTTGGACAACGAAGTGAAGCCGCGATAAAAAGGTTTATCTGTAAGCGTCGAAAAATCTGTCACCGTTTCTATATCGATATGTAAAAATTAAATAACAGAAATTGCCAAATTAAATATGACTCACCATGAGGTCTGATTACTTGTACGAGCTGCTGCAACACGAGCAACGCTTCGGCGGCGATCTTGTAGAATGGATCTCCCACAGCTAATATGATCGGAGGTGCCAAGACCGGCATGTGAACATGGAATGCTTCGGGTTGATGCGTCACCAATAACGTGTGCACAAATGCTAAAGTATCGATCTTCATGTTGGAAGAAGAGTTCTTGTCTCCCAGAGAGTATTGTATGCCAGGGATTAATGCCGGGATGTGATTAGTCAAAGCGCCGGGTAAAACGAGAACCAGTTCTTTTAGCAGAGAGAAGCAATCTTGTCTCGTTTTAATGCTCTTTTCCTTCATTTGGCGATGAACTGCTTTTATTATTAGCGGTACTTGTTGCTGCAATAATGATACCGGTCCATCGTCATCTTCCATCGCATCAGGATCGAGCGATACTCCAGTGGCTGGCCTGGTTTGCCTCAATAAAGCGATATATGCGTGAAAGATATCGGATTTAACATTCTCTTCTCGTTCTGCAATATTATATGAATTCGTGAATATTACGAATTGTATTAATCACTAAATAAGAATTTTTATTACTGTATTTCACATCTTCGTAAATCAATTTTAGAAATCGATACTTGCCTTTAAACCTAGCGATTAACGCAGGCGAAACCCCTTTGTAAAGTTCTGATAGCAACTCTCTTCTACTAGATACAACAGCTTCCAAACACTTGGCAGCCGCTCTACGTACTTTCCAGCTCATGTCATCGTCGTCAGAATATTCATCTTCCGCATCTTCCTCTCCGTCTTCTTCTACTTCCATCGCAGCACCCTCTCCATCAGAATAATCGTTGATATCGTCGTCATAATTGTAATTTGGATCGTATGTAATATATACTAAACAAATCTCTATGATCTAAAAAGTTCAAAAATTTTATTTAGTGACGCATAAAATATATCTGTATAATGTAAGATTGGATTGAAATTACATACTTTATTTATGTGAGGTGTGATTTCTTTTGGACATCTATAAACAAAAGACTCAAATGCTTGCAGACAATATTCCCTCAATTCATCATCATCTTCGTTACTGTACTGTACGATCAGTGGCATAACACGTTCTATTTGTTCACCGAATCTATGACCTGCTTGTCGACTGCAATAAGTACAAGTTAAATCACGTGACACTGTTAAATTATTCAAATATAATATAAATTACCAACCAGATAGAGGCGATGCATTGAATATAGGTACGTATAACATTCTTTGCCGTTTGAGTTTGAAGGCCCTCGAGAAGATGGTCAAGCAATTTGTTATATAAATAATTATTGCTAGATGTCAACAAATGGCTCAATGCTACAATAGTGCGCTTGCGAACAGCTTGCCGCGGCGAGGAAAGCTGTGGCAATAGTGCAGCTAGAATTGTAGAGTGAAATGTAACGAGCAGAGTGCCAAATCGAGATAGTAAATCAGCAACAATATCGAGAGCTTCGAGCTGTACAGACACATCCTCTTGCTGGAAATACATTATATACAAATATATTATTAATTAGAAAAATTGACCTGGTTTCCACTAATGTCAAGCAAAGATAATTTACCTTTTCAATAGCACTGCTTAATTTTCCTGTAATACGTCTACAAACATTTGCCACTAATGCACTACAACCCAGGGGAAGCTCGGAAATAACAGTCTTTAAGCCGATGCTAGAAATATCGCGAAGCTGCTCCTTGTCCGATACCATGTTGGTACACAGAGCATCCACGATAGTTTCCACTTGGTAATCCTTTACTTTGTTAACTAATGGGCCCAAACTAAAATTGTACGTATTTTTGTAATTATATCTTCAGACACAAAAAATGCTTGGAATACAATAAAAGACAGAAGTACACGAATACAATAAGAGACAAATATTTGCAATTTTTCACATTGCATAATAAACCCCATTTTGTTCATGTTAATAATTTACATAAGCTTGGGCTATTAGTTAAAAAAATTAGTATGTAAGATGCATAAATAATTTATAAAAATAACATAAAAAACATGCTATAATTTGTTTCATAATATTTAGACAAAGGAGTCTACCATTTGACGGCAAGATTCTGTACTTCTCCATTTTTATCCTCCAATAATTTAAGAAGCATTTTTACAACTTTCCGCTCGGAATCATCATCTAATTTGATGCTGTCTTTTTGTAGTTCACTCATTAAATCATTAGTAGCCATAAATCTGAAATCCTTATCGCTGGACGTCATCTATAAAAGAATATAACTATAGTACTACCATATAGTAATAAAAGAAAAGGAGTAAAAGATATATACAGCAGCAAAACATACGTTACTAAAAAAAATAGTTAAAAATATTAGATTTATAATTACACATTGTGATAAAACTAATTAAATAAAAATTACTTTGTGTGTGATAAATTACAGTGCGTGATAATAACCAGTATCCATAATTATGTATATATATATATAACACTTTAGACTATATTATATTACATGTAAGAAATTATGCAAAATAACTAAAATCAACGCTTCTTTTACAACACATTTGCACGAGTATTCAACTGAAAAACCAATCAAGTCCAAGGGAGATGTAATAAGGTTATGTCGTAAAAAAATAGCTGAACAAAATAAGATTTCGCACAACGATCGAACGATAAATGACATTTTTTCCGATAACTATTATTATATATTACATAATTACCTTCTCCAGCAGATTCGCTATTTGATAGGAGACACTAGCCATGATTGCGGAGCTTTTTCACAGCCGGTTCGACGACGGTCAGTTCAACTCCGGTATGCTCCGATGGTTTAGAGCGCGTATTTGTAACGCAACGAAAAAAAGAAAGGAAAAACAAACGGATCCCGGTGGCACAATATGCAGCACCGAATCCGTGAAAAGTTGTACGAACCAAGATCTCAGCGCTTTTCTTTTTTACTGAAACTCCACTATCGGCAGCATCTCAATGTGATGCCGAAATTTTGACGGTAACCGACCGTGCGTTCCTAAAGTCGCCACGAGGAAGCCTGCTGCACCAATAAGCCACCAATAAACCGCATCGCAAATGTGCTCGAACGTGCTCGGATGTGTGTACGTACGCATGTGTATGCGTGCGTATATTTAGATCTCCGTGAAATATTAATGCTCGTTTAAGATGCATTCTTTGCTATTTTTAACGCGATTCATCGACCACAACAACTTTCGATATAGAAACTTGGAGTTGGAGGAATTATTTTATATCGTAATATATTTTGCCAAGCTCTATTATTATTCTGATTTCGCACATCACTTTCCAACTATTTTGGAACTTATGTATTTATAGCGAATGGAGTTATATAGTTATTGATATTTTTGAAATCAACCAAAAAATAAATTTCAAATTTGTCTCGCGCTAAATAATTCGAACATGATATAAAAATAAATATATATATTACATATTAAAAAATAGCTTTTTTAGCCCAGAACTGGGTGTTGGTTGTTCAATGAAGAAAAGTTAACAATTAGTTAATTCATACGTTTCGGCTCATTTTATTTGGTCATCTTCGGAAGACTTAGCTTCAACGGCCGAATTTCGTAAACAAAATGCGATAACCTTGCGGCATATACGTATTTTCATTAATTTTATGTAACTTTCTTTTTGTTAATTATCGTTCACTGAAGATGGCCAAATAAAATGAGCCGAAACGTATGAATTAATTAATTGTTAACTTTTCTTTATTGAACAACCAACACCCAGTTCTGGGCTAAAAAACTATTTTTTAATATGTAATTTGTTAATTAAAAAAGCCCAAATAAATAATTTCTTTAATTTAAATATATATATATATATATATTTATTTATAAATAACATTTATTATTTATAAATATATATATTTACTATATTCTAATTATTTAGCGCCAGGCTATAAATAAATATTATTTATAAATAATCAATTTAAAATGTAAAAAAATGATTTACATAGCAAATGTGAAAGTAGTTTGAGAGCAGCTCAGATAAAATAATCCAGATTTCAATTGAACTGGAATAGATAATTAATTTTTGAAGGATTTGACTGTACAATTTAATAAGATTTATTGGGAGATTTACAGAATTATAATAATGTACGGGAATATACAATTTGTTCCACAATTATTTGCATAATTGTATAACATTCTTTCTAATATTAACTTTACCAAAAGATATAATACATGGACTTCATTATTCATTAAAGGAGCGGAGACAAATTGAAATTTCGCAAAATAACTTACATGTTTATATATGTTCGACTAAACAAGCCTTTTACTTTCAACATTTCATAACTATGCAAATATGAAAGGTTCTGTCTTGAACAATAATCACGTACTGTTTGTCATTTTTAAACACCTACACATGTAGGATACACGTCTGCACATAAGCTGGCTTAGATATTATATTACATAACGTTCGGTACAAAAGAACTGTAGCTTGAATGATTCGCATAAAATGTGATTCATACTGATCTGTCGCTATAATGAAAACAATAGCATTAAAATATCGATTGTAATAATGATAAAGCCTGTCTTTGTACCAGAAAGGCTAATCTTTTAATACTGGATCGCAAAATTCTTTACAAAGCAAACCAAGATGAATCATGTGAACCTTTGTAACTTCACACAGTTCTGTACGTTATCGATGTTTACATCTGTATTGAAAAAAAGTTAGTGTACACGTTAATAATACTCAGCTCGCTCTTTTTTTTCAAATATTAATTTGCAGTATAACGCGTTTGTAAAATAAACGGTATCCCATTTTATTCATTCTCTCTTTTTCTCTTTTTCTCTACGACAAAGATTCAAAAGACTGTACTTGAAGTGTTATTTGGAACGCCTTAACGAGAATATGTTATTACGCATATGAAATTATTACTGCAGTTATTACTTTCAGACGTTGTCGAAATCTTTTAACGATTTAATACGATCAATATATACTTAATAACATATTAAATACAATTTTTTCGCTACCTATGAAATTGCAGGTATCTCGAAATTTACACTGAGATTTTCGGATTGTGCTAATTTGACGATAGTGGATAATTTCACTGCGACTCGGGCGGCTTCGTCAAGATCATCAATTGGCACGATTTTTAAACCTGCATTCGCGATCAGAGCTTTAGCTTCATCCACATTAGTGCCCTGAAAAAAAAATTACAAAGCATATTTTACACAATTCATAATTATTTGCGAGACAAAGACGTACCTGCAATCTGACGACGACGGGTATTTTCAAACTGAGTTCCTTGGTCGCGGCGATAATACCCTCTGCTATGACATCGCATCTCATGATGCCACCAAAAATATTAACTAACAGAGCGTGAACCTGCAAAATTATAATTATACGAATGATAAAATACAAATTATTGAATGTTTAATCATAAAGACAAACAGTGAGTATTATACCACTTACTCTTGGGTCAGATGTAATGATCTTAAATGCTTCTTTCACTGCAGAAGCCGACGCACCGCCACCAACGTCGAGGAAATTGGCTGGCTCACCACCATGCAACTTTATAATATCCATCGTAGCCATAGCCAAGCCAGCTCCATTCACCATGCAACCTATATTACCGTCCAATGCGATGTAGTTCAAATCAAACTTTGCAGCTTCGACTTCTTTAGAGTCTTCTTGAGTCCAATCTCGCAGACCAAATAGTTCCTTCTGCCTGAATTCGGCATTGTCGTCGAACCGGCACTTGCAGTCCAGAGCAAAATCTGTAAAAACAGCACGCATATAAAGTCAAATATAAATTATAAAATGTTACTTTCAGAATTAATTATATATTAGACCTACAATTTCCATTAATGTCTTCGGCGAGAGGATTCACTTCCAGCAGAAGAGCATCCTTTTTAAGAAACATTTGATAAAGACTTATTATTATATTGGAAATGTAATCCTTTACATTATTAAGGCCGAGCTTGTCAACGATACGTTCGGCCTGTTCTTTCGTAATTCCTTTATTGATGTCGATTGGTTCATACATGATAGCGGTAGGATTCGTAGCAGCAACTTCCTCGATATTCACTCCACCTTGGCTGGAAGCTATTATGACGGGACCCTGAAAAAAAATATATATATATTAGAATCTTTTTAGAATCTCCCAATGCTTTCGTACAACTTCTTGTAACTTACACCAAAGGCTCTTTCCATCATGACAGCAAGGTAGTATTCTTTACGAGGAAACATACGTTGCGTAACCATCACAGCATTGCATATCCTACCAGCTTCACCTGTCTGTTTCGTAATTAGCAGCTTACCTAGCATCTGACTCGCTAACGCTTTAGCTTCTTCTGGACTGCAAACGACACAATAAGTGTATTTCTCAATATATCGAAATACACATTGTGTACAATTATCTACGTGCAATAATTACGTTTCACACATCTTCACTCCACTGACGCTCGTCCCTTTAAAGTGTCCTTTTCCTCTGCCGCCAGCGAGAACCTGGGCCTTCAAAACAATATCTTTCGTTTTCAAGTCGGCAGCAAATTTAGCCGCTTCATCGGGAGTTTTGGCGACGCCGAATTTAGGAGTGGGCACCCCAGCTTCATTGAGTAAACTGTAGCTGATATGTTCGTGTACATTTAAATTTCTGGTTGGTTGTTTCACCAAGTTGGTTTTACATGCCAATATCTGAAAGTGGAAATACAGTGTAATAAGCTTAGTGTGTGATAATTCCCACATTTGATTAATTTAATAGATATATTCTTTTAATGTTATCACATACACAAATTAGAACTTTATGACAGGCACTTTATCGTGAATAATGTTTAAATATAAATATATATTTGAAGGTCTATCCTACACACAATGACAATGAACTACATAATTGCATCGTATACAGCATTTTATGCATAGCTTGGCACTTTTATCAGCAGCAAATTGTGTAACAGAATTTTAAATAACAAGTTCCTTTATTAATTAAAAATCGATTTTTTCTCCAATAAAATTACAAATTCAATAATTTTTGAATAAAATAATCGATATCTCTCGCTAATTGTCTTGCATATTAAGTAATATTAAATAAAATATTTTAAATATTGGAGATTATAATTGTAATTATCAAAAAGTTTGAATAATGAGAATAAAAAACAGATCCTGACGAGTTATTTCAACAAAAACAAATTCTATATTTACAGAATTTTATGATTTATGAAAAAATATATCAGTTTTCTTCAAAGAATTCGACAATAAGAATGAAGATCAAAGATCATTCTCAGTTGACATATTCATACATTCTTGAATTAAAAATATAATTTTGATTATCTAAATTTTGAGAATTAAAACACGTGAGTATCAGCTAAAACATCAAAGTATCTCGTATTTTTTTATTTCAAGGCCTCGTTCTATCAAGAGCAAATTCCAACAAGATCGATTTCTCATGCGTCAGCGCGCAAATATCGTTCGTCAATTGTTAATCGCGCGATTCAAAGATTCAAATAATCCTTCCAAAAATAGAATAACAATCATCATTAAATGACACTCAATCATTTCAAATGTCTCCTTACGCATAATTCGATTAATCAAACGCGGAATGTCAAAAATGGATGTCGCGTCCGTCAACGGAAACGTCACTAAGACGACACGTGAAGGAGTTTTCCACGTAGTTGCGTAACTGTCACGTCGAGTTTTTGAGAAAACATTTTGCTTCGAGATCTTTGGCTTTGAATCATTTGCGACCCTGGCGCTCAATTTAGCAGACAGTTTAACATGGCGATCGCCCTTGTTTGTCTCACTCGCACTTGTTCCCGTTTCCGTCTTTTTTCCTTCCCAACAAAATTATCATTATGATTGTCATGATACTTTGCGCGTTTATGAAATCATGTCGAATACGCGATTACGGTGTACGAACAACGAAACTCCGCCAACTTGACATACCTTAGGACCGTTCAATCGGCCGAGACTCTCCGCGAGTGTGATCACCCGCGACAACATGGTAGCCATCTTTGCTTAAGCGACAGCCGTAGACTGCCAAGTGCGAATTTGCTCTCATGGACTCCACCTAACTTGATATTTCCCTCGCGGAGAAATCAACAATCTCGTAGCACCGAATGCACGATTAGTTCCGATGATAAGTCAAGACGATACGAAAGATTTTGCATCTATCAAATTTATGCAGAAAAATTCAAATGCTCTTGATAATGTTTTTCTGTTTCCTATATTTTATTAATCTTTGAAAATATGATATACAGCGGAAAAAGAAAAAGAATCAGATTTAGTGGACTTAGCCAAGATTCCAACTTTACTTAGTCAAGATTATATATATAGAACCCTGATAAATAATATAATTTATTGCAATTTTTAAATTTTAACTTTTGTATATGAATATATTTAGACAATAAATGTACCGCTGTTTTTTAAATGTTGCAGCTCTTTTATTATTTCCTACATTCATATATAAAATAAGAATTTGTAACATACTTACGTATAAAAACATATGTATATTTCATAGCACACAAATGTAAAATATTTTATAAATTGTTCCAATAGATATTTTCTAATGATTTTACTTCTTTTTTCCCTTATCTTTCTTCTTCTCTGGTGATTTAGCACTGAAAGCAATATCTAAGTCCAAAGACTTCGCAAGATTCATTATCGATGCCAGCTTGACAGATATTTCGGCTGCTTCAGCAAAATCATCCACGGAAATCACTTTTAGTTTAGCATCTAGTATTAATTGTTTAGCTTTATTCACATTAGTGCCCTACAAAGAAATAAGAATCATGAAAGAAGAAGAAAATGATGTTAACAGCTACACATACAATATACATTTTAAAAATAATTACCTGTAATCGGACAATTACAGGTAATTGCAAGTTTAATTGTTTGAAAGCATCGATGATTCCTTGAGCGATTATATCGCATCTCATTATACCACCAAAGATATTCACTAAAATAGCATCCACCTGGAAAAACAGACATTATCGGTCGATTATCAGTCATTATCTTATTATTTAATCCAACTTAATTTCGGCGACATTTACATTGGGATCCGATGACAATATTTTAAAACCTTCTCGCACAGTCTCTATTGTAGCCGTGCCACCAACATCCAAGAAATTTGCTGGTGCACCGCCATAAAGCTTTATAATATCCATAGTCGCCATAGCTAAGCCAGCTCCATTTACCATACAACCGATATTTCCCTCCAAAGCTATATAATTTAAATCATATTTTTCAGCCTCGACTTCCTTTGGATCCATCTGCGTTACATCCTTTAACGCAAACAATTCCTTCTGCCGATACTCGGCACTGTCGTCGAACTTACATTTGCAATCTAGAGCGTAATCTACGACGATCGAATGTATCGTTTATTATTATTTAAAAATACCTATTACGCTCTTGTGTATTGCAACTCACATTCGCCGCAAATGTCCTCCGCGAACGGATTAATCTCGAGGAGCAAAGCATCTTTTTCGACGAATAATTCGTAGAGATTATAAATGACAATCGACGCGATTTCCTTGCTATTTCCTGTAAGATCCAGGTTGTTGGCAATACTACTCGCTTGCTCGGATGTCAAGCCTTTGTTTATGTCGACAGGTACATAAGTCACGGCTTCGGGATTTTGGGCAGCGATTTCCTCGATGTTCACACCGCCTTGTTTAGAAACAATTATCACGGGACCCTGAAATAATAGTGAAAATATTAGTTTGACGTATTTCTAATGGATGAAAATAACAATGAATGGATGAAGACAATTTTTTACGTACATCGAAAGCACGTTCCAACATCACTGCTATGTAATACTCTTTACGTGGAAACATGCGCGCCGTTACCATCACGGAGTTACATATTTTTCCAGCTGCACTCGTCTGTTTAGTTATGAGCGATTTCCCGATCATATGAGCAGCCAGTTCCTCCGCTTGCTCGGGCCTATAAACAGAAAAGATTATTATCTTCGATTCTCTTTTATGTTATAATCGTTTTCTTATCAATTTCTGTTTGTGTATTGCGTACTCGCACATAACAACGCCGCTGACATCGCTATCCTTAAAATGTCCTTTTCCTCTACCGCCAGCTAGAACTTGCGCCTTCACCACGATATCCTTGGTTCCCAAATTCTTGACCAGACTGGAGACTTCGTTGGGCGATTTTGCCACCCCGAAAGACGGAATGGGAATGCCAGCTTTTTTCAATAAAGTATACGCAACGTGCTCGTGCACTTCTAAATTTCGCACCAGTTGTTTAACGACTGGAGCTTTGCATGCAAATAGCTACATAAAGTAAAATACTTTGTGTGAACAATATTTGCAGATAAATGCATCGTCTGCATACATACTGTAATTTTAACGTGAAAAGTAATCTATCACGAAATATAACTTTACCTGCTTGTTTATTTTCTGAGAACATGTTCTTACTAAAGACATCACAAATGACATAGTGACAATTAGTGATGGCTCCTTTACATATATATAATATCTCCTATACATGCATTATATATTGACACCCACACACACAATATATAAAATATCCTATAAAATTATTAATAAATATATCATTTAAATTTCGTAAGAGAATTTTCCCTTTGCAAATATCTACATCGTATAAGTAATTTTAATTTAAGACACTTACGAGAACACTTCATGCGCATTCGACTGACACTGAACGGAGTAAGCAATGAGCGTTATATTATGCTTGATTCATTTTTATTGCAACGGCGATAAGTCCGCTACGATTCATATACTCGGATGATATTCAATCGACTCTATGCTCATTTTAAAAATAACATCCACGTTATTATCACTTCTTGAAGCAGTATTTTAAACCTGCATGATTAAAAACATGCGCATATTCTTCGAAGACAGTAACAAAGTCGACGGCATAAAATTAACGACTCAGCTAAAACTACAGACAATAATGATGTGTAACATAAAAATGTTTTTAACATGTTCATGAAAAAATTTGTAACCTATGTTTATTTAATCTTATGTATAATCATATATAAAATAAAAATTAAATATCCTGTCTGTATGCGAGTGTAACATGTGTGTTCATTGCATTACATTTTATAGTTTTACAAAATAAAAAGTTAAAACCTAGTTTCTACTAAAGATGAGAAAGATGTTTGCACGAGTAAATTCTAGATTATGTAAACACAAATATGAATATTTTATTTAAATTTTAGAGACTACCTAAAACGCTATTATAAAAATATTATAATTTATAAGCGATTTATAAAAATAAGAACAAGTAGCGAATTGTCAGTATTTGTATATTTCTTAAAGCAAAAGAAAATACATTTCAAAAGATGAAGTCTATATTACATATTCAATGTATCTAGCGTATGTTGAAAACGATTTTACTTTTATATCAAAATTTATCAATAAATCACAACTCTGCACTAGATATTTAATTCTTCAATTATATTCTATTTAATCAAAAGATACTTTATGCAAAAATTATTGCACGGCAAAAAAGTGAAATTTCTTCAACTCGCAATTAACAGTCAGCATGTCAATTGGACTTTGCATAGACGTTTACCAACAAGCAGTTGTGAAACTATCGTGTGTGGCATCGTTATCAATTTTGTTTTTTCCGTTCTTATCATTAGAGATTTTTTGTGCTAATAATTATTCTAAATCATGATAAATTATTATAAAGTGTGTAGCCATTTTTTGTAGAAATAATTCGGATTTTAAGATATGTTTAGATAAAAAAAAATATATATAATGATTTAATCGTGACAGATTATAATCACGCGCGCACACCTCATATTATTCGTACCATCATACATTCTTCATGAAGGTGTGATAGTACATCTCAAAATATATTCTACAAATAGTTTGTACACACATTAACAGTGCAAATGTTAAGAAACTGTATTTCGAATAAGCTTTTGCGTAAAATAAGCAAAATATTTGTGAGAATGTTAATTAATGCGTTGCGCACTTGTCATTAATAATAATGCTTATATATTTCTAACAAAAGAGGAAAGATCAATAATGTTGTCGCGTTGTCTACATTGTTAAAATAAATTTTTTTATCCTTTCCAACATTACCGGCGAAATCATCAGTAAAATATCAATAAATTTAAATTATATAAAGTTAAGTTTGCGATACTACCGCTTAAAAGCTAAACCGATCGTTAAGGGTTCGACCCGTAACGCCGAGGTTCCCCGACAGGCCAAACATAATTTCGCTGAAACTACGATCGTCGACATCCCCGCTGGAATCGGACGTGGTAGTGTTATTACGTGTGCGCGAGCGTGATCGCGATCTTGATCTCGAACGCTGCCGGTTAAATAACGGTGCTCGAACAGTCTGAAAAATAACAAGATATCAATTATTCATATTCGAAAAAAAAACCCTAAATAGAAAAACTTGAAGAATTCTTACCATATTCAAAGCCTGCGTACTCTGTCTGTATGGTGATCGTCCTCTAGATAATACTCTCGGCGCACCACCGATAGTCGCGGGATTTCGACTTTGTATTAGAGTGAGAGGTCGTTGACGCGTGGCGGTAGGCGTGTATTCACTTCCTAGCGTGCACATGAAATTGACATTCGGACTCGGAGTCAATTGGGCAGTGCTGCAACATTGCATTTTATTGCGTACAAGGGAAATGATCTCTTATTCCTCTATCAAAAAGTTGCGAATGAACTTGAATATAAAATTAAAAGCAGAAAAATGGAACATTTATGACCGCATAGAAAGTTATAGTCGACTTATAGAATTAATATAATTTAACAACAGTATGTAAATAGTAATTTACTTCATCCTCATCAATTTTTGCTCATATTGCGCCCGCCTCTGTGCACGAGCGATTTGATCGGAACGCAGTCCGCCAGTTGTGAAACGACGCTGCGACGTTAATATCTGTTGTCTTCCCAAAGTTGTCGGTTGCATCGAGAGTAGAGTCTTCTGTCCAGTCTGCGCCATCTGTATAAGAAATTCACATGTGTATCAGCAGTACTTTATTATCTATATTGCTTAAAAAACATTTATATGATATCCAACTCACTCTGAAATGATTTTGCATGCCCAGCCTCTGAGTCTGTCTTTGTAGCAGCAGCTGCTTCGCTCGTTTCACGCGATTTCGATAGGCAATCTGAGCGGGACTCTGGTATCCCAGACGATTGTGGACAGAGTTCGGATCACGTAAATTAGGCAAGCTGTTCGTTCTCTTCAACGGGCTCTTGTTGTTCGTGAAGAAGCCGCCCTGATTAAACGTCAGGTTTGTTCGGCTTCTGCTGCGAGTCAACCCGAATCTGCTGCCTCTGGTACGGCGCACGTTGAATGCGCCTCTCGCGTTCGGCTTCTGATTCAAACTCAAGTTGCTGCGCGATCTCGCGAGATTGCCATTTTTCTTGAATCGATTCTTAGCGAAGCCAGCGCGAGCGTTAGTCGCGTTATTCGCATTGCGCTGCCAAGTCTGTTGCTGCGGATGTTTCTTCACGGCAGTCCCGACATTGCGTTTATTAATTCTCGTATTTCCTCTTCCTCTAAACCCGGTCCTGCCTCGCATGGTGCCGCGGTTGCGCTTGGCACCGCCAGGTTTTCCATTCACAGCATTCTTTTTCTTTTTCTCCTTTTTTCCCAATTTTATGATCTCATCTTAAAAGGAAGAAAACGCGCAACGTTTAATGAGCGCACGGGCACGGCAAATGTGCAGTTGTGGGATCTAATATTTGCGCAAGTTTAACTCGAAACATCAGATCTTGGCACAGATATGATTCCAAAAGAGAAGTGCAATTTCGCAAATAAATATTTGATATTAAAAATTATCACACTTTAATGCATGTACGCATATTGGTGTGAGACAAAAATATCATCGTATTTGTAATCCCAAAAATCTTTGCCTGTAAAAATATCTGTGTATGCAACATAAAATATATATAGAATATAATCTTCATAGATATATTCTTTTATGATAAGTATATTATATATATGACTTGTTACGATAAAATTAAACGTAAAAAATTATAATTGCTAAATTAACTGTCATTTCTGGAATCACTATCCGCTCCATTTGTACAAAATCATAATGTGAAAGTTAATGTATCAAGAATATAAATTTATAGACACAAAAAAAAAATTATAAAAATTATATCGATACCTTTAATTAATCAAAAGTATATAAAAATTCAATTGTTTAAAACAAAAAATATAATCAAAATTTTGAATAAAACCAAATTAGTATCTATGTAACCTTATTCAAGACAATTAACGTTTTCGAAAAGAACACTTAAAATATTTATTCATAATTAAGTTTTTTTGCATGGCTTTTCTTTATCTTTAATGTTTATTTATTTATATCCCCATTTGCGGCATTATGGATCACTTTGAAATAGTGTGCAAGCAGGGAAAAACGATGATTCAAGTTCGTGATTCTCCACTTATTCGTGACGTTGCTCCTTGCACGCAGAAATTTCTACATTATACTTCTTGCGAGTTGTGTTTACTGTATTCCACTACTTTTACAAGATATTAGGTCGAACCAGTAGTAATTCTTCTTGCAAATTCTTCCATTTGATCGTTACCTCCTTCATTATTGCATTTCAGAAGACTTTTAAGAACCCCATATAAATATTTGCCTTGCGAATTTTAATCATACAAATAAATCGTTCATAAACGTATTCTATCCCTCAGGAGTATCATTTGCCAGCATTGGATTGCGCACTTTATTGGCACATTATTAAAACCAGCTTGCGTATAGAGTATCTGCATTTTCGGAGATTGCCAGTAAATTATTTAACACATCGTCAATATACTGCGAATACAATTTTGTATAGTCTCCCACACACACTTTCTCCTCAAGGTGAAGCATAATTCGCATTTAGCTTTAATTTATTCCACCGAATTCTTTCATATACGTCATACTGATAAGAGCGGAACAAAAACCAACTTAATCTCATTCTTCGCCGTGCTCTTGTTATATAAGCTTCTTATCGCCGTATAAACAGATCGCGTCAGCATGTATCATTTTCCATATTTGGCGCACTGTGTCGCGCCATGTTCGCCCGCTACTAAAAGTTGCCGAGGATGCAATGGATAAAAATACGAAATTGCGCAAGCCTGCGCTCGTTCTATGAGAAAGTGAGATGAGTCACGGTCGCGACACGCTTGGCACAGCTGCTTCTTCAGATTGTTCAGTGTCCCCGTTTCGCTCATCGTTGTTTTCTCGGAATGCATCAAAGCGAGATTATGATATCCGAGATATCAGGACATCATGCTTCAGTAATAATTCTTGCCAAATGAGAACGAATCATTCGGCATGCCTATGCTTCGCTGTAATTTTGCAACTTTGTCTCCAAAACGGTATCACGAAAGTTTATTGTCGAAAGTTGCAGCAAGATCATAATTTAGAAGTATCAAAATATTCTCAAAAATTATTGGAAATGTTGGAAATACTATTCCAATGTGACGATGCGATATTAGTCCGCAGACTGTGTACAAAAGAGAAATTAATCGTACGTGTGCATTAATTAATGCGATAATGAATAGGTCTGTGCAATCGGGATCTACTGTTAAGAAGTGTAGCAGACGCAAATGGTGTAAGGTTTCACCATGTTTTAATCCGGGTGCAGAGCCATTCCAAGACATTCCTGACATATCTTGGTTTCATTTCTTGATCGTAGACATCGTACGTTCTCCTTTTGCATAAGAAATTTTTGGCGGTTTATCAAATAACCGTTTGATATCTTACTCAAATTTCCTATGGGCTTGTTCGTAAACACTTTTCTTCCTGAGGGCCAAACAAATTACGAGCAATCATAATTAAGTCGAATGAAGAATTTCTGGCAACACTTCATGTTCTACTGAAAATTCCTTTCTTCCTTCCAGGGTCGAACAAGAGCAATCGCGATTAATAAGTAATCGGCGAAATAAGATTACAGTTACGTAAAAGCAACGAGGATGAAAAATTGTGGCTGTCCCCTTCGCCCTATCTCTCTTCCTCCTTTAAGAATAAGAATATCTTCTGTTTCGCAATCCTGTTATGCTTTCGCTTAATACATTAATACGCCGCTGCGTCGATCGATCGTAGAAACCATCCCGCTGTTTCTTACTCGATGTACTTTTTCGTATTGTCTTCGCTGTCCTTGAAGAAACGGGAACCGAGATGCGGAATGATAAAACAAATGCAGATACTCATACGGGCACACGTATACGCATGGCGACGCCATTTCATCGCTCATCATTGGGAGGACTGCGGAGCCGTACGCTCACCCAGGATTACTGGCAAAATCATTAGAGTTTTGAGACTCTGGCCACTTACCGAGCGACATGTTCACTTTCGCGTCGATCTCTGACATTTTTGCACTTCTGTGTTCTCGCTCTCGCTCTTTACTTCGTTTTATTCGTCAAAATGCGTGCCAAGATCTCGCACGTATTTATGCGCGACGCGCTTTTCCGATCCGCGACAATCGTCTAGTTCGATCTTCTTGTTTGTCGATCGTCTTCGCGGAATCTTTCCACGCGTATCCGTAAATTAACAACGCGATAAATACAACAGACACAAATACAACTTTTTCACACCGAACGAGAAAGGCATACAAAAGAAACCGACAATGGCCGACGACTGACTGGAATAAGCAAATAAGCCGAATGACCTGATTGGATGTGATTTTAACGTGGATGGCAGCAGAAACCTGATCGAGGATTGGTTCACAAGCAATATGACGGTGAACATTAAAAAGCGCGGCACTTTTAAAAAATGTATCATTCGTTTTATTCATCATAGTAACATTTTATTAATGTGCTTAAAATATTTTCTCAAAAAATCGTTAATTTTATCCTGAGATTGCATTATTTCGATAGATATATACAATAAGTATGCTTTGTTCATTCATTCATAAATATATACTTTTAAATTATTCTAGCATACAAAAACATATAAAAATTGTACATTAAACTATACATTAAGTTTGTTCAACTTGTAACGTCAGCAGTATAAAAAGAAAAATCAAAATAATAATTTAAAGATAATAACTTACACTGCACATACATCTCATTCCATCTGCAATATTTCGTCAATATCTGAATCCAAATCAGAATATTTCAATTCGTGTTCACGATGAACAGTGAGATCTGTGTCTTTCCGAGTTCGCGGAGCAGGTTGCGGAAATACGCTGCTCTTCGTATTTGTACTTGTGAAATTCGGCAAAGGACTTTCAGAAATTGTACCCGTGAGACTCGAACTTAATCGATTGTTCGCATTAAAATTTGTTAGGTCTTGCAAATTCGTGCTGGATCGGAAGATTGTTTCCACCGATCCTACGGGTGGTTTCCTAGCTATGCTTAGCTGAAAAAAAATTTATACCGATGTTATTTTGATAATACATCAATTATATGTGCAGTATGATGCAATCAACTCACCTGTTCTTGTATTTTCTTTGATATTTCAGCGATTTTGTCGCTTTGCGACGTTTTTAGAATGATATTACTTGTGCTCATAGACTTCTGTCTCCGTAATGCATATTCGTCTCTCTCAGGAAAGCTAAATAAAAATAGTATAGATTAATTATATATTAAAATATAATGCAAAATATATTTTTTAAAATTACAAAAGTAAAATAATAAAAGCAAAGATTGCAATATGTAAAATCTTTAATACCTTGAGATATTCCAATCATCATCAGTTATTTGCGTTCTTTGATCGTTTTCTGGTACCGTTGTATCATCAAAGTCGACTTTTGTATCCTCTAAATCGAACAACACTTTTTTCTTTACCAAGCTACCGACTGAACCACTCATTGGCTTCAGAACGCTTTTATTATTCATCAGAGACAAAATTGAATCATCTTGCTGTACAATCGCACTATCAGAGTCATTATTTTCGGCAAATTTTGGCGCTATTACTTGTTTCCTGCTAATCGGAGAACTTATTTTACGCGCGCCACTATCCGAGACAGTTATCTTTGTAGACGAAATCTGTTTTATATCTTTTTCAGATTCAATAGAACTTGAAGAAGAAATATTTCGCATCAATCTTGGATATGTAGGAGTCACTTTCGGAGTAGAACCATCTATTCCATTTCTTTTCGATGGCGATTCATGCGTATTCTCAAATGCCTCGTTATCTTTATATTTTTTAGGAAGAAGCTCAATCTTTTGCTTTAGACGTAATTTTGATGGCGTCGTGTTCTCTGTCTTTTGAACAGATTCGTCTGAAAGAAAATAATATATTAATTAATGATAAAATATCAAAAAATTTTTTAATATAACAAATATATAATAATTACCATTATTTTTATGGTCGCTAAACGCTTTTAAAGCTTTTGATTTGGTGTGAGGGATTAGCTTGTTAAAGGGAGAATGTTTTGTGAGCATAGTGTATTTTGATTCTTTATGATTTGTTGATATTTTCTGAAAAAGATCTTCCAGTATTGTTTGTTTTATTTGAGCGTACCAAGCTAACTTTTTGGTGTTGATATTTTGCTGATGCTTTACGATCTCCATCTTTTGCTTAAACGTTGCCGCGGGTATTCCTCGCCATTCCGGATCTATTCCCAATTCTCTCAATCGATTATTGAACATGATTTGCACCTCCTCTTCTATCGATAAGTTCTTCGCGTTGGAAGACTTAACTACAGATGTTTCGTATTTTTCTATCACAATGTCATCATCCGCCGTGACACTTTCAGTTTCAGATTCCGATTCCGACATTGATGATGAAGATACAGATTCTGTCGCAGAATTCACGACGCTTTGCTTTTCCAGAAATTTGGAATTTTTGCTATTTCTCATATCATTATGCAATATCCTTTTTCTTTCAACATTTTTTATATCTGCATACTTTTTATATACATTAGTGGGAATATTTCCTTTGGAAGTAAAGCTCTTACTTGTATAATCAATTATTTCATTCTCATCGTCCAATGTGTTATAGTGTTTTATTTTATCTTTCGTTTTTCTAACATCTAATCTCTCTAAATTTCTCAGATTCGACATTGCAGTCACATGTTCCGTAGTTCTACTGAGATCAATGATGAATTTTCTATTGTTCCTGCTTTCTATAGTATCATTTTTATTAGGCACACATTTGCTTTGCATTGCGATTGATTTGTCATTGTCTTGACTACATTCACTACCAATATCTTCGATAACCATCTCGCCATTTCGAATGCTATTTGAACTCTTATGATATGTTTCGCTATTATTATAACTATTATCATGTTTTATTCTTAATATAGGAGATTCATGAAATTTTTCTATTTTGTCTTTTTCCCTAATTCTATAATTATTAATCTGTGTCTGTGAATTACTCATCTCACGTGACAAGCTATTTAATTGCTTTCTTTGTTCTATCAACATATTTGATTGATCCATAGATTGCTTTTCTAAATCGTGCACCTTAGCTGAATATTCCGACTTTATATGATCGGCTACTTGCTGAGTTACTTTCAGTTCCGTGGTCAGTCTTTCGATATCCCGATGATGTGCGCTTTCCATATCTTCTATTTTGGCTTTCCAATAATTCTCTTGTGTTTGTAACTTTACTTGCATATTCTCCACATCTGGAGTTAGCTGAAAAATAATTTAATAGATTAACATTATTCACAAAAATAATATTTTCATTTTTACTTACCCTTTCAAGAAGTTGATTTCTTAAACCCTCAATCTCTTTTTCTTGTTGACTGATTAAAGTTTTTACATTCGTTTCCAAGATACTCTCATTCACAGTGTGATCTTTCTCTTTCAATGCCTGTAAAAAAAGATCTAATTTTGTAAAATAATTTAGTGCAAGAGCAAAATTATTTAATTCATATTAACTTACACGTATCTCGTCAAACAACATGCTCTTCAAATTTCCAATATCTTCTTGATGTCGCCTTTGCTCTTGAAACATATCCACTTTATCCTGTTCACCTCTATTATTTTTTATATACATCTTTTCTGTATTATCTAAAATTTTATCAGATTCATTTCTTATCACCCTCTCAGTTTGATTTAGTCTTTCTTTCAATGTCTTTATTTCATTGTGCAATTTCTCTGTTTCTGCCCGATAATGCTCATGTGCGGGAGATGTGGATACACCAATATTTGATATATATGAATGTTTGCGTGCTATATGAGCATTTACAAATATAGCACGTACAAATGTTTTTGGACAATGTGGACACTGGCATAAAGTTTTCAATTAAATTTTATGAACATTACATTATAACATTACGCTAATTCATTGAAATAATATATTATTTTACCTTGTAAATTTCACCGCTGGCCATTTCACCAAAACTTGTTTCAATTAATTTACGTTTTTCCCTTGATCTCTCCTTTAGGTTCTTTAAAGTATCTTCCAAAGTAGCAACTTCCTTCTTCATACTGACATTTTGTTCTATTTTCTGTCTCAGCTCATCTTTTAATATTATTACACTATGATCTAAATATTGCTTGCAATATAATAAATATTCAACTGACAATTGTGCAAGTCTGAATAACTTAACAAAGTTAGGATCTAAGATCTTGACATCGTACTCGCTTTCCAAGCAATAATCTACTACATTGTTGATGTTTGCATCAATGGTCAAGAAATCTCTTTCACGTATAACTCTGTCTATATCTATAGCACCTGTAACAAAAAAAGAACAATTTGTTAGTAACAATAAATTTGATATTTAGTCATTGAACAATATCTACATACTTATACGATTCCAGTCAACTCGGACTCTAGATCCATGCATGTTAAAATAAAATCCTGATTCTCTTGCCAGTTTTGGGAAATCATGACACCAATTAGTGCCAGCTCGAAATGAGAATGCCATTGCACTCAACAAATTTATTTACACATATGTGACACATATAAATTTCTTCATCATATACTTATATATTTATGACTGGTACATATTTGCATAAAATTTCTAATAAGCATGATACTTATGATCATTTGCATGTAGTTTGTATTATCGTATTGTACAAACTATAATTACAATTTGTAAATGAAATAAATGACAAGTGTCAACATCGATGTAAATATAACCAATATAACAAAGATTTTAGCGTCTGTTGCGAGCGACATCTACAAAGGTTTTTAACGCCCTCTCTTTTTTCGCGGTTAAATTAAAAAAAAAATATATATATAAATTAGAATCAATTTTTATAAAACACAAAAAAAATTTTGGATCTAAAAAATTTCGATTATGCATTCTAATTTCTAGCCATTTCTGCAGGTCATAAATTATTTTATTTTAATAAAAATATACAGCACTTTCTTAATGTATTATATAAGAAAATTGTGTATATCTATTAATATAAATAAATGTAATTTTTTGGATTGGTCTTTGCTGTTACATGTTCTATAATTCTACTGATTAGTTGGTGATAAGTTGTTTACTAATATCTTTATCAGCATATATATATGCATAATCTATGTAATTTTATAATATATAATTCTGAATATTTTAACTTTAGTTGCACATTTTTCTGCATTCTTTCTTTTCTCTTTCTTTTTGCAACTTGAAAATATTTTGTAAATATAGAAAGTATAAGAAAATATAGAACTAAAACGAACAGACTTTACATCTACATTTTCGGCTATTCTATTTTTACAAAATGACTAATCTTTTCAATGTCTTTCAATGCCTTTCACTGCCACAAAATGATTAATCATTTCAATGGCATTATTTATTTCTATTTCTATATTTTTCTTGATCTTTTGAAATATTGTTATATACTATGAGAAGAGCTGCAAGAAATATATTCTTAACTAGTTACATATAGAGTGCTTACATAATATGTCTATATATCGTTCTACTCTCATCCTTTGGACATTTACTATCAATTATCCCCTCTTTTTTTCTTTGTCGCATACAAATTCCTCGACGAATAGCACAATTTGCCAAATCATTCTCACTCACAGAATCATCCCATCCGGCATGATGCCACAGCAGCGCGATAGTGTATACGTATGTGTAACAGTTCGATAAAATTCACAACACGCGCTATTCACGAAGCAGTGCGAGAAGTGACTGAAAAGGCATCAATAAATTCATCACATTAAAATATGGACGCCGCCAAAAAAACTGATAATTCAAATCCCCGAATTTCTGCGAATCCAATCAGTAAATTATTTTTCTGGTAAGTCGAACGAAGCACTTTGTTTTGTTACAGTTACGTCGATCAAATCAAAACAACCGCGCATGAAAATGTAATAATCATAAAAAAAGAAACCGGCGATAATTGTCAAAAACAATGCTCTTCACATTATGACTTGTGGCAACGCTAAATAATTAAATCCCGCATAAATTACAAACGTAAAATTATGACATAACAGAAGTCATAAAAATAGGCAAGAAAGAATGTTGTATGATAAGAACAATTATACACTAGTTGCAGCAGTTACATTATACAGTTATACCATGATGTAGCAATGAAGTCTAAATGTTGTAATTAATTCATAATTTATGAACATATATTTATTTCTACATAAATAACAAAATAAAAATGCATCATATCTTTAATTTTCAAAGTGATAATAATGTAATTACATTCATAATTTATAAGCATGTACTTTCACACATGAATAATAAGATGGAGATAAATCATATCTTCAATCTCTTAAAACTGGTAATTACATTCATGATTTATATACGTACATACTCATACATATACAGCAAAGTATATCACTTTTCAATCTTGCATACATATGTATACAAAATATATGTATACAATTGTATAAATATGCGCATACTTTATCATAATGCATATTAATTTCCTCTTCATTAATGCAAATATCAAATCATTCTTGTATGTAGGCTTATTTATTATTTTATCATATTTTGTATCCTATTTTCAAGGTGGATGACAGAATTATTTTGGTATGGGAAAGATCATGACTTGGAAATGAAAAATGTATACAATACTCTGCCCATTGATGCTAGTGAATTTCTAGGAAATAAACTGGAACAGTAAATAATAAATTATTTTATTATAAATTATGATTATAATAACAATGAGCCTATTATGATTAAATTATTGATAATTAATTAATCAACAATTAAATGTTACCATTTTTCTAACAAATAAATACTTTCAGAAATTGGAAAAATGAGATACATGCAGCTGAGAAGAATAATAGAAAACCTAAATTTATCAAAGCTTTGAGAAAGACATTTATTTGGTCATTTTTCTATTATGGAGGATGGGTTTCATTTCTCAATGTTGTTTTAAGGTATTTAAATATTATAATTTATAATAACTCATATAATTTGCATATAGTAACTGTCAGTAATATACTTTACAGAGTCTTCAAGCCATATATTTTGAGTCTGTTCATTTGGCACTTTGATCCAAGAGCAACATCTGGACAGGATGAAGCTTATCTCTATGCATCTGGTCTAGTAGCAATAGAAATATTAATCATTTTAGTCCAATCTCATTCAAATCTAGGTTTACTGGAAATTGGAATGCGAGTTAGAGTAGCAAGCTCATCTCTGATGTATAGAAAGGTAATCTATAAATCAAATTTTTTTTATATTGTCCTAAAAGTTTGCATTATCAATAAATATATAAAATTATATATTTCTGTTCTTGTCTTTTTTGTTAGATATTACGTTTATCCAAATCTTCAACTACCACCCCAGGACAAATTATTAATCTATTGTCAAATGATATGTCAAGGTTTGATCAATTGTTTGTAGTGCTGCATTACGTTTGGATCATGCCAATACAAGGAGCCATAGTTGCATTTCTGATTTGGCGAAGCGTCGGTATTGCTTCACTGACCGGTATATTTCTTATAACAATTCAAACTATTCCCTTTCAAGGTAATGTAAAATTATTACGAATAGTTAAATAGAATGCGAATTATTCCTAACAAAATAAATGTGCCTAATACGTAACTAAATTTCTTTGCAGGATATATAAGTAAATTGACTTCAAAATTACGTTTAAAAATTGCAATAAGAACCGACGAAAGAGTTCGACTGATGTCAGAAATAATCAGTGGTATACAAGTTATCAAAATGTATACTTGGGAGAAACCATTTCAGGAACTAGTTAGCTACGCAAGAAAGTTCGTAAATGTTTTATTATACTGTGAGATCATCATTCTCTCATTAAAAAATTGAACACGATAAAGAAAATTTAATAAAAAATAATTTTTTCCAGATACGAAATTGATGTCCTCACATTAACATCTTATCTGAGAGGCTTTACTTTAGCCACATTCATTTTCACGGAAAGAACAACGTTATATTTTACAATCATGGTTTACGTACTTCTCGGCAATTCTATATCCGCCGACATAGTATTTTCGATGGCACAGTACTATAATATTCTCCAACTTACCATGGCAATATATTATCCCATAGCTATAGCAATTGCTGCAGAAACAGCAGTGTCTATACAGAGAATTGAAGTAAAATTAACTTTTACATTTCGTTAAGAAAATTAACTTATCAGATCAAATATTGTTTATTAGCCTACAATTGTGTGCATTATGCAAATATTATTTTAATTCAATTATTATCTGCCATTAATTTCTCAACAAGTTAAAGTCGCATTTAGATAAAAAAAACTCTCGATAAGTCGTATTTACAAAGACAAAAAAACTAATCTATAATTATAAAATAAGAGTTCTTCAATATTTACCGGCTTTCATCACACAACAAGCTTTGCGCATAAAAAAATAATTTATCTTTTATTATCTCAGAATTTTTTGTTGCTGAATGAAAATGTTCCAATGGCACTATCTACATCAACTGCCGAAGAAACAAATATTGTAATGAAAAACGTCAGCGCTTCATGGACTAATGCAATTGTACATACATTACATAATATCAGTATTCAAGTCAAACCCGGAAAACTATACGCCGTCGTTGGTTCTGTAGGTGCAGGAAAGGTATATATTTATATATGAGTGTATATATGTAAACTATATATATGTAAAAGTATTCTCTAATTTTCAGAGTTCTTTCCTGCAAACAATTTTAGGCGAACTAAGAATATCGCATGGCCAGATACATATTAGGGGCAAAATATCGTATGTTAGTCAAGAACCTTGGCTATTTGCAGACACAGTGCGAAGCAATATTTTATTTAATTTGCCTTATGATAAAGACAGATATCAAAAAGTCGTGACAGCATGCGCTCTCACAAAAGATTTCGAGCAACTTCCGCACGGCGATAAAACCTTGATCGGTGATAAAGGTGCGGCGCTCAGCGGTGGGCAACGCGCGAGAATCAATTTGGCGAGGTAAATTTGCAACCGCTTATAAAATGATACACTTTACATTTTAACAAAAACTGTGGTTTACAGAGCTGTTTATAAAGACGCCGACATTTATCTTTTCGACGATCCTTTATCAGCTGTCGATACTCACGTGGGGAGACATTTATTTAACGAGTGCATAAATAATTACTTGCAAAGTAAAACGCGAATTCTCGTGACTCATCAATTACAGTACTTAAAACAATGTGATTACATAGTTATCCTAAACAATGTACGTAGAATATTATATTATTTGTACACGTGCACACATATGACAGTTACAAATAATTATACATACACACGTTTTTATAAAGGCTGAACATTTAATTAGCCATATTTTCCAAAAAGGGCCAAATTGAAAATGAAGGCACATATGCGAATCTTCAAGAGAAGCATGTGAATTTTTTGGAAACGTTTGCAACAGGCGAAGAAGCAAACGAAGATACGAAGGAATCATTGAAATCTAATGGAAATCCTACATCTGATATAATTCAAAACGGTAATGTCAACGATGAAGATGCGGAGGAAGCCGAGCCTCAAGAAACTGAAGAACTTCTGGCCAAAGGAAGCATATCGAAAGCAGTGTACTGGAAATATTTTCGAAGTGGCGCTTCGATTATTATCATAATTAGCTTCCTGTTTTGCCTGATTTTGGGACAAATTGGAAGCAGCGGTTGCGACTTTTGGGTCAGTTATTGGTAAGTAGATATAAAAGAGAATTTATATATATATTCTTATGCCTATATAATGAATTTTATAATGCAGGACGAAGACGGAAGAGATGCATATTAAAACTACACACAAACATCGACAGAGTGTAGCGAACAATTTTACAAATATTTCTTCCACGTTAAGATCTACTGAACAAATAGACAATACGTCAGGCACAAATGACGAATTCACCGAATTTTTGACTACAGGCAACTATTGGGAGAACATGTTCAATGATACATCGTTTCAAAACTTTACTTTCGACAACGCTGTTAGTATTTCTCATTTTTCTAGATTGCATTTAATTCAACGATTATATTGTCAGTTTTTTTGCTGCTTCTAGACCACAATTATAGACGAGAATTTGCATTATCTCGACACGAACACAGCCTTATGGATTTATGGAGCTTTTATCATTATTAGTATCGTAATGACAACATTTCGAAATTTAATTTTCTATCAAATATGTATGAATGCCAGCAAAAATCTGCACAACTTTATGTTCTCGAGCTTACTCAAGGCGCCAATGTCATTCTTTGATAAGAATCCATCCGGTAAACAAAACTTATCAGTAATCCGGTGCAATACGGAAGGCGGCAATGATGTTATTTACAAAATGATACACTTTTTAGGTCGAATTTTAAACCGTTTTTCGAAGGATATTGGCACGGTGGACGAAATTTTGCCCAGGATCATGATAGACGCCATCCAGATATTCGCGGTAATGATCGGGATCTTTGTGCAAATATTGATTATCAAATGGTGGTTCATATTCGTGATAATCATTATGGCTATTTTGTTCGGCATAATAAGAAAAATCTACATTTTAACAGCACAAGATATGAAGCGATTAGAAGGAAATGGTAAAGATTTTTCTTTCGCAATTATTTAAATCTACTTTCCTCCTGCTTTAAATTAATATTTGTTTTCACGAAATTATTGTTTTAGCGAATATTGTTTTCACGAAATATTTGTTTTAGCGAAAAGCCCCGTATTTTCGCACGTGAACGCTACATTTTTAGGCCTGACAACGATACGTTCCGCCGGCGCGCAAGAGATGGTTCGCAAGCAATTCGACGAATATCAGGATTTGCATACTAGTACTTACTCATTGATTGTTGCCGCTAGTACATCGTTCGGTTTTGCGCTGGACGTGGTGTCCGTTGCTTTCATCGCTGTTATCACATATAGTTTCGTCGCATCGGATGACGGTAAGTTTTTATTGTCATTGCCAATCGATATATGTTTCCTGATGTAACATTTGCAGATCTCTCTCTCTTTTCCAGGAAATACTTTCGCTGGGAGCGTCGGTTTAGCCGTTTCGCAAGTGCTTACTTTGTGCGGTATGCTGCAATACGGAATGCATCAAGCGGCCGAAACGATGACACAGATGACGAGCGTAGAGAGAATATTACAATTCACGGAGCTTGAGAAAGAGGGACCGTTTGAGAGCAATCCTGCGGATAAACCGTCGAGTAATTGGCCTTCCAAGGGAGAAATTCGATTTAACAGTGTTTCTCTTCGATACTCCGAATCGGAACCACCCGTTCTTAAATCTCTCAATTTCGTCATAGAACCTGGCATGAAGGTAATTATACATTATATTAATTCACATTGCATTAATTGTACAGATAAAAATACGAATAATTATTTTATATCTTGAATAATTATACCAAATAATTCGACAGATTGGAATAGTGGGTCGTACCGGAGCTGGAAAGTCGTCTCTGATTTCCGCCTTGTTTCACATGGCAAAACTCGATGGCGCTATTTACATCGATAACATTAACACAAAGAAAATTGGTCTTCACGATTTAAGAAACAAAATTTCAATAATACCGCAAGAACCGGTATTATTTTCCGCCACGCTCCGAGACAATCTCGATCCTTTTCACAAGTATGACGACGCGAATTTGTGGATCGCCTTGGAAGAGGTGGAGCTCAAAGACGCGATAACTTCTCTAGACCATCGCGTCGAACAAGACGGCAGTAATTTCAGCGCTGGGCAAAGACAATTAGTTTGCTTAGCACGCGCAATTTTGCAGGATAATAAGATCCTCGTGCTCGATGAAGCTACTGCCAATGTGGATCCTGCAACGGATGCGCTCATACAAACGACGATTCGAAAGAAATTCAAAACCTGCACGGTATTGACAATAGCGCATAGATTAAACACGATAATGGATAATGATAAAGTACTGATAATGGATCACGGTCAAGTGTTAGAATTCGATCACCCGTACATTTTATTACAAAACGAACAAAGTCACTTTAGCGGTATGGTGCAACAAACTGGAAATTTAATGACGGAACAGCTTAAACAATGCGCCAAAGAGGTAATTAATTAATTACTGTAGCGATACTCACATATCATTAAAAATATATTTATGTGTGGTATTTCATTTACAGGCTTATGAGCGACGATCCATGTGATTTCATATGAAGTACATCATCAACAATCCACATTTGTACATTAATAATTTAACAAATTTACTTAATTTACTTAATTTTTTATTCGTTCAACGTTTTTATTTTTAGAAAAGATCTTTTTAACAGTTTTTAACACTTATTTATGAAAATTTTAGTACTTATTGATGCAATCATACTTATCTTTTATATATATTTATATAGCCTAGAAATAGAAATGTTCCTATGCAATAAGTGTTCTTGTTACTTACTCATTACTTATGAATCTTTATCACAATTTTGTGAACAATTTACAGTTTAAGACCAATTTGATAAAATTTACATGTAAACTGTTAATTATTCTTAATAATAAAACTGAACAAAACTCAAAAAATTTGTTTTAAATTTATGATTAAGAACAACTCGCTGTAGCTCTATGCTCTTTTGTCTTAAACAAATTATGACTAAAACTTTGCGATATATATTAATAAAAAAAATGTGTGAATGCATATAGTTGAAAGAAAGATAAATCATCAGCATCCATTTCCTATTTTTATCTGAAAATGTTAAATTAATTGTACTACACCAGACTTAACTAGATGCGCTACAGCACTATATTGAATAATATGCTGTGAACCTTCTTCAAAATCTATCTCTTCGTTCAACACACCAGGTAGAACTATACCTGTAACCCTTCGATTGGCACGCAAGAATACATGTGCTTGCATATTGGGTTTAATAGCAAACTTGTTCACCTCGAAACGTTGAAAGCTTGGTGGCATATGCTGCAGTGCTATCGTCTTGAAAAGGGTCTCCAAATTGGCCAGGTACTCCTTGGCAAAGCGTAGCTCATCCGGTGTCAGATAGGCTTCCTCCGGACTTCTGCTATCCTCTTCCGAAAGGATGTGAATAGTGTATCGCTCGATCTTCTCCAACCGCGTTCGCAGGTAGCTACTGATTACATATCTGATCCGGTCGAGCTCCATACGATGGACCAGTGCGCGTAAATCGTTCTTGTCTAACCTCTTAATGTTCTCTTCCATATGCGTGATCTGCTGCAGCATGCAGTCCACAAGATCAGACTGATGCGGCAAAATTTCCGGGGCGAATCTTTCGTTCATCCAGGCATTCTCGATCTCCTGTAGCACAGTCTGCGCTGTCAACTCCCCGGCGCCGTCTCCTTCGTCCAACAAATTATCTTCGAGATTCTCTTCCATGGCTGTTGGTAGTGCTATCCGTTAAAAGCACGTTGACAGCGCGTAAAAGGATGTACCTGATGTGTCGATCTTTTTCGAAGATATTTGTTATTGACACAAAGCATTGTGACAACCATACGATATGGCGCGCAAACCGCTACAATCTTCATACCATTTCTTCATTTTCCCACGAGATGTCATGTGATTATCTCGAATTTACAATTATCGATTTCGTATATCGATTCCATTATCGATCACATTTAAATTTGATCGTGAAGCATGAAATGTGCTCAGATAGAATAAATTCTATCCAAATGATTAAATTATTACTTAAATATATATATATATATATAAAATAAAATTTTATACATTTTTATTTAATTTCTAAATTTAAGTTTCTGAAAAATCATAATTATAGACTGTAATTAAAAAACATTACACGTTATTAAAATATAGTATGTATCTTGTTATAATAAAATGACTTAATTTTTCAATAATGAGAAAATTTGCTTTTCACAACAACCTCGATCGATCGGATGTATCATTAAAATTCAGTAAGTGTTTTCGCAAATGAGCCTCTACGTCTATTCTTGATGTATACTACTAAGGTTTCTGTGTTCAACACTTAGGTTACTCCCAAGGTATTCTTAAATCCCGCATAATTTAATAGAAGAGTTCTTAAGACTGTTTGGCGACTTAGGAACGTGTTGTATATAGCCGCAGAAACGTAAGATCGCGATGGCTATTTAAGCGCGGCTCACCGTCGCGGCCAACCCCGAGCTACATCCGACGGTGGTCCGAAACAGGGAACTCTTCCTACAAGCTTCACGAATAGAACGATACGAGAACCCACACTGGCACTAGCAATTCAGCGGTGTACTTGGATTAATTTGTTTCCCACATTCTTCTCCAAGCACGCACGGAGGTGAGAACGGTGTAGTTTCCAAATTCTGCATCTGCTTCTTGTACTCTGTGATTGATTATTTACATTTGAAAAAATTTAAGAATCAACAAATTTAAGAATTCTATACAAAATCCTCGATTTTCTTACTTTGAATTTATCTTCACAGTTAACCATGTCCGGACCGAGCCATGCAGCCTACACATGGGCGGCGCAAGGAGGCGGATTTGGCAATCAAACGGTGGTGGACAAAGTGCCACCGGAGATGCTCCACCTGGTCGATCCCCATTGGTATCAATTCCCGCCGATGAATCCTCTGTGGCACGCTCTTCTCGGCTTTGTCATCGGCATTCTCGGCTCGATATCTGTCATCGGTAATGGCATGGTGGTATATATATTCACGACCACCAAGAGCCTCCGTACTCCAAGCAACCTGCTCGTCGTCAATCTCGCCATCTCTGACTTTCTCATGATGCTGTGCATGTCGCCGGCTATGGTGCGTACGCTGTTCAGATAAAAACCAAATATGTTATTCAATGTGAATAAAGTGCGATTTCGTATGCTTAATTGACAACCGTGCGCAGGTGATCAATTGCTATTACGAGACGTGGGTGCTAGGACCTTTGTTCTGTGAACTGTACGCTTTGACGGGCTCCCTGTTCGGATGTGGCTCCATATGGACAATGACGATGATTGCATTCGATAGGTATAACGTAATCGTCAAAGGCTTATCCGCTAAGCCGATGACCATTAACGGCGCCCTCGTTCGCATATTAGGCATCTGGTTCTTCTCGTTGCTTTGGACTATCGCTCCGCTGTTCGGATGGAACCGGTGAGATAAGAATCTAAAATAATATTAAGCATTGCGTAAATGTGCTTCACATTGTCAGTGACACAATTTTTATCTTTTACAGCTACGTACCTGAGGGCAACATGACCGCTTGCGGTACCGATTACTTGAACAAGGACTTGTTCTCCAGATCGTACATCTTCTTCTACAGCATTTTCGTATACTTTGCGCCACTGTTCCTCATCATCTACAGCTACTTCTTCATCATTCAAGCTGTCGCCGCTCACGAGAAGAACATGCGCGAGCAGGCGAAGAAGATGAACGTCGCTTCCCTACGATCAGCCGAGAACCAGAGCACCAGCGCCGAGTGCAAACTCGCAAAGGCAAGTTTGTCTTGCACTCTCAATTCATCGCAATTATCCGTACAGTCGTCATAACAACGTTACTAATTACAGGTAGCTCTGATGACCATTTCTTTGTGGTTCATGGCGTGGACTCCATACCTGGTCATCAATTACGCGGGCATCTTCGAGACGACGAAGATCAGCCCGCTCTTCACGATCTGGGGCTCGCTCTTTGCGAAAGCCAACGCCGTGTACAATCCCATCGTGTACGGCATCAGGTGAGTCGGCAATTGTACTGTCTCTGAAATATACGGTTATCGTCAAAATGTTTCTATAAATTAACTGAATTATTTCAGCGACGCTAATCACTTTTTTTGTTTGATTTCAGCCATCCTAAGTACCGAGCTGCTCTCTTCCAGAGGTTCCCGTCTCTGGCGTGTGCCTCCGAACCGGCGTCTGGCGGGGACACAACGTCCACGACTACCACGGTCACAGAAGGCGAAAAAGCTGCTGCATAAAACAATAATGTTACACACATCGATTTTTTGACAATGCAACAGATTCTCCGAACAAACACCGTAAAATAGTATTATATTCTCGTCACAAAGAAATCGCGCCATCAAGCATAGGTTGTAAATAGCTGCAATTAAAAACACGCGCCAGAAATACGTTATCAACGAGAGTACGAGAATGAATTCAATCGTGATACTACATTGTAAGAGAATATTATATCGTGCGATTAGTTGTGGTGCAAGCGAGAGGAGCCAAGCCAATATGCGAAAAACTTTAATATTGACAAAAATGTCAGGGATAAATGAAGGATGAATAATGTCATGCTACAATTGTTTGGAGTCTATGATGCATTGTACAATTCGGCTGCACCACACGCGAATTTCTTATCAATGTCTCATAGCGCAGTTTATAAATTATGTCATCTCTTCAAGGCAACGGAATACATGGTTCACTTTGGAATAAACAAATATGTATTAACTAATATCGCTTGTAGCGATAATATCGTGTCTGTAATTCATTTTATAGAATTATAAATAAATTCTGCAGGCAATCACATATATGGGAATTTTAATTGAACCACAAAAATTCTGAACATATATATCTCTATGTTAATATATTGTTTATCTGAACATATATATCTCTATGTTTGATATATTGTTTAATATTTAACATTTTTTTTTATTACATCTTAAAAATATGACAATTTTTTTTAAATCATTACATGCCAAACGATACATTGAATAATCTTTTTGTACACTACAATCGATATTAAGTGCCTTCTATCATTCATCCCTGCAAAGACAATACTAAACGCGTGCCATAAAAGGAAGAACAAAAGACAAAAGCAGAATTTACCGTACATATCGTAAAATAATACACTTAGTCCACTCGAAATTCCCTGTACGTAGCTTTTCGCATAATTGGCCATTCGTAATAGCTATTGGAGCTTTACAAATTACAAATTTTCACGTTTCTTAGAAACATTTCACACGTTATATATCCAGTATTATTAATTCGTTAACTTATTCGAAATATACTATAATTATGTTATACCACAATGTTTGAAATTTACAATCCACCGCGTGGAAACTACGCCGTCGTCGTTGTAACAGATGTCGTGTCCGCGGTTTTCGCAGCCGCGGACGGATCCTCAGTCGAGCCACATACAAAGAACGGCAATTTTTCTTTCAATGCTGCTCTGTATTTTGGATGACTGTACAATGCATGAAGTAAAGAGTGTAAATATTAATATATATATACACTTTTCTGTATATCTGTATAAAATAGCAGCAACATACCTAATTCCATAAACAATTGGATTATATATAGCGTTTGCCTTTGCAAAAAGAGATCCCCAAATGGTGAAAATGGGACTAATATTAGCACCACCAAAAATACCAGTATAATTGATGACTAAGTACGGCGTCCACGCCATAAACCACAAGGAAATCGTCATTAAAGCTACCTATAATCGATAAAACCATCGCAATAATTAATCTATGTTTTCATTTAGTATAATTTTAGTATATACTTTTGACTCACCTTCGCCAACTTTGCTTCCACACTTATATTTTGATTTTCTCCCGATCGCAAAGATTGTATATTCATTTTTTTCGCTTGTTCTCTCATTGCTTTTTCATGAGCAGCTACTGTCTATTGATTTGAAAAAAAAAAAAAAAAAAACGTTCTTACAGATTCTAAATTTTTTTAAACAATTTTTGTATATACATACCGATACAATAAAATAATAGCTGTAGATTATAGTAAAGAGCGGTATATAATATACGAATATTGAATACACCAGGATGTACGATTTGGAACTCCAATCTTTGTTAAGATAATCCGTGCCACATGCAGTCATGTTACCTTCTGGTACATACCTAATTATCATTATGAAATTTATTATATATCGCAAAGAATGTAATAAACATCTCATTTATAATTTCTATCATCTTAATGTTACCTATTCCATCCCACCATTGGCAAAATTGTCCATATTAAGGCAAACAACCAGATTCCCAAAATTTCGAGTAGTGCTTTTTTAATGGTGAGTGGTTTTCCTGCCATACCCTGAAGACAAATTTATTAATTTCCGTTTCCATTTACCACATTAAAAGAATATATGTATAAAAAAGCATATTATACCTTTACTAAAACGTTATATCGGTCTAGAGCGATAGCAGTCATAGTCCAAATTGAGGCGCATCCACATAGAGAACCAACCATGGCATATATGTCGCACATCAGAGGTCCTTAATACGAAATTAAATTATATTAAATTTAATATAAATTTAATATAAATTTAATATAAATTTAATATAAATTTAATATAAATTTAATATAAATTTAATATAAATTTAATATAATTATCATTATGTTAAATTTTAAATAGAGAGAACGTAATAACAAGACAATATGAGTTTACATTACCTAACACCCAGGTCTCGTAGTAACAGTTGATTACCATAGGAGGTGACATGATAATCATCATAATGAAGTCCGAGAAAGCCAGATTTACCACTAGAAGATTGCTAGGTGTTCTTAAGGAGGGAGTCATCAGGAACACATACACTACAACGCCGTTGCCGCTCCATCCCATAAATCCTAATACAATCATTACAAGTCCTAAAATTTTGTGCCACATTGGATCCATTGGTGGGAATTGATACCTGTAATTGAAAAACCTCAGTTTGATTTTGCAAAAGCAGAGTACAAAAGTATCAATCGATATAGAGCAATCGAAAATAACCAGTGTGGGTCAATCAAGTGCAACATATCTGGAGGCACTTTATCCGCCACAGTTTGATTATTGAAATTCATGATCTGTCGCATAGCTCGGGGCCCAGTTGTCGTTGTCAATATATTGGAAAATGTTACAGTGGAGTGTTCGAATAAGATGGTTGAAGTCAGATTACTGGCACCTACTGCGACGAGAGATTCCATTTTCTGTAAAAAATAATAAAGCAATTAATAATAATTAATTTATAAGGTATAATACATAAAAACAAATATATGTACTTCTTAACGTTGAAATGTTTCAAGGTACAATTGCACTTGCTAGGCCTGAGTCCTGAGTTTGAGGCAATTGAAAACTTCAATTTGCAAAACATCAATATTCTGTGATAAGGAATAGCCTGTAATGGTACTGTATCACACTCACAAACAGTACAAGTGCGAGAAAAATGCAGTCTTCTTTTATATACCTTATTGATGTAGGAGATCCAATAAAATTATCCAATTACATATGCAAATGAACTGGACTACAAGTCTAAGGATTGGCTTAACATAATATACATGTGTACAATGACATGATTACTGTCAGCTTTTATTTAGAATAATCTAACCAGAGTGAAACTTTACAGATGCCGATGATAAATGTGATTTAAATCATTGAAATAAATTTATCTTGCAATTCTTACTAATTAAGATCTTTATTTAATCTTGTATAATTATATGTTTATATATATCTTTTGTTACATCAAATATAATTGTATAAAATTAAAGAAAACTTTATTTTACTGCCTTTGAAATCCTCCGAATATGTTGGCTGCGACTTTCTTGCAAAGCTTCCTCCAACTCTTGAGTTATATGAAGCAAATTAGTGGGGTCCGTTTGCAACAAAACGTGTTCAATTTCATCTGAACTGTCAGGATTTTTCAGAGACAAGTCTAGTGTGACAAGTGGAGCAACTTGCTTCGAAAGAGATCTTGATGCAGTCTATGACACAGATAACTATTTTATTATACATCAAAATGTTCAAAAGCAATAGAATGTAAAAATTTTACCTGCACTTCAAATCTCCATTCCATGTCATGATATTTAGGCAATTTAAATCCAATCTCTTCGAGTGCATCAGAAATTTCATTTCTCTTAACGTTGTATAATTTACTCAATATCGCCTCCTTTTCTTCAGTAAAACCTAAAGCAATCACCGAATCCCGGAAATCTTCTGCACTTAACTGTAGAACATATTAAATATATTAAATAATAGGTTATATTTATGACAAATCTCTATTTCTTTATACTCCAATTAGTAAGTTTCACCTTGTGTTTACAGCTTTCCAATAAAAGATTAACCAAACCCTCCACTGAATTTTTAATTACGTCTAACTCGACGTTTAATTTTTCTAAAACAAGTACAAAATAGTTTGTATAACTAACAATTGTACACTCACTATTATGATTTTGACAGTTGACACAATAAACTACTTACGAGCAGCAGCATTATATACCTTAACATTTGGACCTTTTTGTAAATAATCTAAAGCCAATTTGCAAAAATCTTGTAAAACTGTGAAAATTGCACGTTATCACGATTTTATTGTAAAATATAAATTAATTGATACAATGACAAATTTGTTTGTACCTGGTAGCGATTGTTCAGCTAAAAACAATACATGCTTCTTGTGGTCTGGCTTCAATGTTAATAGCATTTTTATTTTTTACAACACGTGTTACTTAAAAAAATTTACTTAACTTGAAAGAAATGCTAGCCAAAATTGATATTGATCAATATTTTATTTGATAATCCTTAGATTTTATTTGCAGTGCTTTCAAGACAAGCGGCACTGTTCTGCCATGTTGAAATGTGCGTACAACGCCATGGCGGGCAATTCTAATATTATTAATTTTCAAAATCATGTAAGACAATTTTTTAATGTCAAACTAGAACAATACAGGCGCGCGCTACGCGCGCGTACTTATTATAGTAATTTAATAATTATGAAATCTAAATATTTTAATAAATTTTTTTTATTTTAAATAATCGTCAAAATAACCTTCGCTATCAATCTATCAAACTATCAGAATAATCGCGATAACCAATCAGCGTCGCGAAAAAGCATCAACAATAAGCCGAGAGCACAAGCTTTTACATAAAGCATAACGCATAAGCATAAGGAAATTGATTGGTCTATATATAAGCATAAGCAAATGCATAAGGAAATGAACTAATCAATTTCCTTATGCTTATGCGTTATGCTTTATGCAAAAGTCTGTGCTCCGGCCAATACTTTCGATACATTCGAGTATCGATCTTTCATGCCTCTTTTAAGAGTGGATTTTCATTGAGCGCGTAACGCGTCACGCGTCGCGTTATCCGCCGCGTCACGAATTAACCAATCAAAACATCCCATTTTATTGCATTATTTGCTGCGCGAATAAAATGAGATGTTTTTATTGGTTAATTCGTGACGCGACAGATAACGCGACGCGTGACGCGTTACGCGCTCAGTGAAAATCTACTCTTAAAAAAGGCATGAAAGATCGAGTGTATCGAAAGTATTGTTGATGTCGATGCGTGACGCGCTCAGTGGAAATTCGGCCCAAGAGTGGAATAACCAACAAAAACTACATGGTTGACGGCTGTTGGATACACTATAAAAAAAAAATAAAACAATTTATGTCTTAATTATAATTTTTCCACTCTAGAAAAATTATAACTAACTTTAAGCATATAACATTTATAAGTTTTATCAAACAGAAAATTATATAAAGATATTTATAATAACATAATCAGTTATGTTTATTAATTAAAAATGTATAATTAAAATTGAAAATATTCTGTGAAAATCATACAATCTTCAATTTACATTATAAATTGCGCTTGAACGATTATAACTTATAATCAAAAGTTGTATATTAACAATTATTACATATTATTCCAGTATAAATAAAATGTAAAGTATATTGTTCACACATGAGACTTATTGTTAACTATGTTATTTGTTTATTATTAGATTTTAATCATATAAAGCACTGAGACTCGCCTTGCTCACTTCCACAAAGCTAGTATTTGTGACATTATGATTTTGATTGGTTTAGTGAGGCCTTGAGTTGAGCTTGCTGGAACGCACTTTGCAATTTTTCTAACATTTCCTTTTGAGTATCCAATTTCTTTTCCGTGGTAGCTAACATGTCATCAACGCGTTTCCTAAAACTCTTTTTATATAAATCTGAAATCAAATATTAATTTAAATCAACTTACAATTCAGCTGTGATATAATCCATACGCTTGTCGACATTCTGTTTAGCTTCGTACAAATCTTGTTTCACAAGCACAGGTCCAATTAATTTGAATACATCATTGTCTTCTTTTAGAAGTTCGAACTCCTTTTTCACCATGATATTCTCATTTAGTTGTCCATCTAATTGTTGCCTCTGACTTAACATTTTATTGTAATCTGTAATTATTAAAATATTAATATGTTAAAAAAAATAAAATATAAAAACAGAAGCTACAATACTTTTAACAAAAAAAGACTGTAGTTGTTTCTTTACCTTTTTGCATCTGTCTTAATTTATCAATTTCATTCTGTAGCTTCTTTTGAATCTCCTCCACCATGATTATCTAGAAAATGTATTCTTAACAACTAGAAATAGAATGTTGTTAAATAATGAAATTTTACAAACGTATTGCAAAGTCTTTTAAAGGCAACTCGTGCCAAGATCAAAGTTAACCTTACAATAAAGATATAACTGAACATAACCTATATAACCAATTTAGTCAATCTGATCTTTCGATTGTACAATCGCAATTCGATTGTTCGATTTATTTCAATCAATTTACCGCGTACATTCGTATACATATACACATCGTTCAGCATTATGCATACAGGTATTATTAATGATTTTCAAACTTTGTTTAGAATTTTTATTTTGGATTTAGTTTTGGACTTTTCAATGATTTAATAAACCAGTAATTTATTTTAACAGCTCCACATTTTTAAATCAACAATTATAATACTAATATTAAAACATTACGTGTTTCAATCAAAAATACGTATCCGAAAATATGTATAAAACATTAATAAAAATATATATAAAAATATCCTAAAAATATATTTGTGCAATAGAAATCCTACTCAATAATAAATAAACTAGCATACAAAAAAATAGATATAATTGCAAATTAATAAATAAATTACACTTAATCACTCTTAAAATACACGCAACTGCCGAAATATGGCTAATAAAAAGTATTTTTATTTTATAATCTAATTTAATTTAATAACGTATGTGAACAGTGAAAAACATGCTACTCAACATATCGATAAGTGCGTAATAATTCCAAAGACAGATCACTTTGCAGTAATATTTGCATATGTCACACTTTGTCATCTTTATTACCGGAAGATACCAAGAAATAAAAAATTGTAAAAAGGATGCACGATGACAATATTTATTAATGGTATGTTTCTATATATTTATACTGACATAAATAATTCACAAACTTCCACAAGTCTTCTACATTTAAAAAACAGTTTACACAGCCGTTAATAATGTTACAATTGTCAATACTTTTGTAAAACCTTACTTATAAAAAGCGGTTAGCTCTTAATAATACCACAAAGTTGTTTAATTCACTATTTGTCAGTTTCTACTTAGTGATCCGTCTTTCGTGTATAATGAAAATTATCACTACAGTAATTATAACTCTTCTAGCACAATGCGTGAATTTACAGCCTACATTCGATCTCGAGAGAATGTCACGTTCTTGCGTTTTCGGCGTTAAATCAGTATCTATGATTCTATATAACAGGTAAAATGTAAGTACTTATTATTAATTCATTTCTCACGTTGACTATATTCATATTTCCTTCAGCGAATTTCCTAAGGGTAAAGTTATCGAGCTAAATGAAACCTGTGATGCAATTGATCCGAATAAACAGATTGCCTTCGTGACTCATGGTTTTATTAGTTCTGCAAATCGTTCAATGAGTTTTAAACTAGCTTCGGAATTGTACAAGGTAGATATTACGCATACACAAGAAAAATTAAAATCAAAATACAGTATATCTACGAGAAACAATTTCACAAATCTTAAATTGCACTAAACGTGAAAAGAAATATATAAAAATATTGTAAATCTTAATAATTTAATAAAATATCCTCTTCCTTTTTACAGAAAAACTATACAGTATGTGCACTGGACTGGTCCGATGCTGCGTGTACGAATGGAATACCCCTTGTAAAGTTTCTGGGGTATCCTAGTGCAGTCAAAAATACTCGCGAAGTTGGTGAACTCCTGGCAAAGTATACTTCCTTCTTTTACACATGTTACATGTTATATCTATCGAATATAATACTCCAGTGCTAAAATTAATATGCATAATATAATAAATGATAAGTAATATATGTATTAGGTATGTGCAAGTTTGCCTTTTTTTCAGCGCTCTGGTAAAATTATTTAAACTTCAAATAAATTCCCGCCTTTTTGCGTTTTTAAAAAGAGTTTGATGACTGAACTGTATTGCATATATTATGCGACTAACGCGAAAACGTGTAAAAAAAAAGACTAACTTTTGCACACCTAATATAACAATTAAATAAATCATTACATTTCGTTGAATGATGAGCGTTAAATGAAGAAATAAGATAACGTCCTTAGCTTGCGTGGTACTTTTCTCTTTTAGATTCATCAAACTCGTGATCGAGGAGTGTAAATGTTCAAGGGACAACATCACACTAATTGGTCACAGTCTCGGTGCGCACGTAAGTGGTTTCGCTGCAAAGAACATCCAGAAATGGTGCAAGGGCAATATTACCCGTATCATCGGTCTTGATCCCGCAGCACCATTTTTTTCAAGTAACAACTGCGAAAATAGGCTCTGTAAAACGGATGCCGATGATGTAACAATTTTTCGCACCTCGTCGCTTGGAATGTCCCTTACTTACCCCGTTTTTAGTAAAAGAGAACCTCTTGGTGACAAAAATTTCCAATTCGATGACGGACTGAACCAGCCAGGATGTAGTAAGATTAATTATTATATTTATAGTTAATACCTGTATATCCAAATAGATGTACTAGAATGGTGCGAGATTGACAGAGAACAAAAAATAGGAAACTACAAATAAAAATAATTCGTGTTTCCAGATATAGATGTAGCTTGCTCACACAGCAGGGCCATTGAATATCTGATTGATATTTTGGAGGGTAACGCATTCCCTAGTACTTTAGTGTCACCGTCTGTTGCTTTAGCCGATCACACGTCCAAGTTTAAATCGTTCCTATTTTCGTGAGTATTCCTGAATAAAAAAAATTTGTTATCAAATTACGTATATGTCAAATAGAAGTTATATAACATGCATATTATTTAATCTTTTTCTATTTTGAAAAAATCATTATTACTTACACACTAAAAAATAATTATATAGTTTGCTACCTCAAGTCATTTATTTATAAATGTTATTGTTTATCTTGTGTTATCGTATTATTTATCATAATTGGATGTTTTTGCAGCTCACCTGTCTGTCCTAATCGTAATACAACCGACTGCACATTTGTGGATGATAAAATATTAACAGGTGACATAGACGACGGAAACTACTATATATGCGTCAACAAAAATTCTCCTTACTCCGTAAAAGAAAATTCTTTTAGCTGTCAACAATAGCAAGATGCCGAATTCAAAACTGTGTGGATTTTACTATAATAAAAATAAAGCTGCAAAATTGGCAATAAACAGTATTATATCACTAATGCGAGCTTATTTATTTACCAACTATAAAAAACTAATTAATTTATGCACAACAAGTCATTGTGCATAAGCAACAAATAACTCTTGTACAAGAACATCGTTAAAAGCTCGAGATATATTGCAAATAAATAGTTTAAGTCGCAAACTGCATAGAGTAGATTTTCTCAAAATTCTGGAAACCCTGAAGAAGAATGAACCATTGTGGAATCTATAAAATTCAATAATACTAATTAAGCAGATAAAAACTAGTAAAGGGTAATAGAGACAAAAACAGAACTACCACAGGAATTTTATTGCGCTTTGTATATTTTTCGATTATCTTAATGAATTAGATTTTATAATAATTATAGTTTTATTATCGTATTCGTTTATTTTGCATATGTAACGTTCTTTCGTTATTCACCTTTAAAACAGCAGAGATACAATTCAACCATCATCTGCCTTGGGAATAACTTTCGTGTGACGTAACTCGCGTCTTATGTACATCATGGTACATTGCTCAGACGTTTCACGTTTTAATCATATACATCGTATTTTAATATGCCCTTTGTTTTCTTTTTCTGTTGTTCTCTCGCTTCGCATTTGTAAATAAATTACATTGCCACATTACTAACTTTTTTTTCGGAGACAGCCGTCTGTAGTTTCTCTAGTCGTCAACATCGATATAGCCTTGTCGAGATTGAAGATATCATTATTCTTTCGATTACAGAATAATTTGTAAACTGTATGACCTGTATGACTGTATGTTCAATTGATTCGATCTACGATATAACTGAAGATATCAATTAAAATAATGCTATCAAAACTAACTCAGTAGATACCAAGTTAAGACTTTTTTCTTTCTTTTTTTTATAACAAGTTTGTCATTAGCAAATTCAGCATCAAAATGCACAATGTCGTAATGACCCGCTTGAAGAAAAATTATGTATGCAAAAATAATAAAACTTCATGCCTTCTTATTTTATTATTACAATAATCGTCGTAAATCATGCTAAAATAGTAAAGATTATCCTTCTTAAAAACTTTTGATAAAATTTGTATAGATTAGAATTTTTAACATAATAGAGGCAATATTGTAAAATAATAAAATATAATATATAAAACAACGCGTGGTACTGTATTATTAAATGGCAGTACAAATATGACAATTTTATTGAATATGACGGCGAAATTTTCAGAGGTGCACAACAAAGTTTTTAATTTAAAGTATATTTTTAACCTTTGCAAATGTCAAATAAAGCAGCTGATGTGGGAGTTTCATTATATTTGCATTCACTTTTATTTATTCCTTTTTCTAAAATTTTTAATTTCAATCTTGTAAACACAGGATATATCATTTCCTCTTTTTATATGTTTTCGAAGTAAATAATACTTTGATAATTTAAAAGGAAAATGCATGCGATAAATATTGTGATCATTTCTCATCATTCTCTCAATCATGAAATAATTTGATATACACAAGTTTATCATGTATAATGATAGAGTCAGACTTTTAAGTAATAAATTTTGTTATGTGATGATATCGTGAAGAAAATGTGTATTACAATCTTCGTGTACATCGAAGAATTCGCATCAACAATATATTATTATTCCGATATTTTATTCGAATAGATATTCGCACAAATAAATGGAGCTTTGAAATAAAACGTTGAGATATAGAAGTGTTAGGAAAACATACGTTATCAACTGTCGTTTTTTTTTTTCTTTCAATTGCTGGATTTGATCTTGCCATCTCCGGAAACATTACGAAGCCTCGACTCGTTCATCTCGCATAAAATTTATAGGTCTGCAATATAGACGCCCTATATATTTCGATACCGCGCATTATAAGACATTTCTCAGTTTGCACGGAGCTTGATCGCGATCAACTTACTTTCGATTTCAGATCCTGCGGAGATGAGTTTAGTGTGCGGCTGTGCGGTTGTGCTCGGCTGTGGATTACTCAGTTGTCCTGTGGTCGTCGGTGCAGCAAAGCCAGGAGGTGGTTGCATCGCCCAATGCTGAGCAGGTGCATTCTGCTCCTAAATATGAATTACATGTCAATTTATTATTATGATAAGTTATACATTCAAACTGCCAAAAGTGTATAAAAAATGTTTCAAGTTCCGTACCTGTTGCGCATTATGTGTGACAGGATGAGAAGGATGAATGTGGTTAAACTGCCATGTGCTGGTAGTTTGGAATGGAAGAGGTCTAGACGACGTAACTATAGCAGGATCGATCGAAGTCCAATCCGCGATAGGTCCGAAATTGTTCCATCCTCCCTTCTGATGCAATGCTTGATGGTGGAATTGCTGCTGTTGCTGCTGATTGTTAATTTCACACCAATCCTTCAGAGTATAGACGGTGTCACCCGCACATTTGCCGATATCTGTGCGGAAAATTGATCATTGCGTTAAATTACGAACTATCGAAATATACGAATGTTCGAATAAAAGGTAGACAATTTACTTTGTGTGTTGAGAAGTGGGCTTCCGTTAGGAAGATACGCGCTCTGTTGAGATGGCTGAGTTCCTGTAAACATGATACTGGAAATAAATCATGAATAGCAACGTTCCATCAATCTTACAATCTATTAAAATATGCACTTTCGTAATTTTCTTTTAGATCAGTACGTTTTGTACAAATTCTATTAAAACAGATTACGAAAACTCGCGAGTAGATGAACAACTTATTCTCGTCTATGGCTACGATAGCGTATCGTTATGTACGAATGTAAGTTTCACGCACTGTGCACTATGATTCCTGATGCTTGGAAAAATTGGAGAAACACTAACCGGAGAGGGCGCTATTCGTTGGTGCTGGTCGTGGTATACCGAGACCGAATGAATTCATATGATTTGGCGTGGAACCAAGAAAACCCGGTGGCGGAAGGCGACTACGTTGTCCTAAATTGGTAGCCGTCACAGCGCCCTGAGCAGGACTCTGCGCGCCGCTTTGTAACAGATTCTGTGGAAGACGAGACAAGAGGGAATGCGACTGAAGCACTTGCAGATTTTGCAAATGTTGAGCTTGCTGCAAGTGTGCTATGTGTACCTGAAAGAGTAATTGTTTGTTAATTTCATTTAATATTTCATACATTTGAGTAAAATACTAAATCTCATACAGAGCGTTCCTAAATACTATTTGTTAAACTTTACTGACGTATTTTATTGATTTTATTATTAATACGATCCATATTATCTCTCTTATGTTGCGTCCCTGATTTTATATAATTTTCCATTTACGTCATGAAATTTTTTATATATTTATATAAGGTATGTGTTATGTAAGATTATAAAATTTTTTGAAAAGGAGAACCGTACAAAATGCGTTGTACCTGAAAAGGCACATGAATAAAAAATATATAATATTTTATTTCAAACGACCTGAATAAAAAGTTTAACGTAGGCTATTGGTGGTACATGCGGCATAAAACATGTTAACGACACTGATGAAAAATGAAAACTTTACTAGCGTACACACACGCGCACGCACGCATATCTATATAATGTACGTATATGTATAGAATACTTACTTGCGGAAAGTGTTGTTGGGTAAGGTTCGCGATATGCTGATGCTGCCTATTTTGCTCCTCTCGTTCTCTCTGCTGTTGCTCGAATAACCTCTTCTGTTGCATCTGCAATTCGTCTTCCATAAGTTCGGCTAAAGCTTTTTGCGTTTCGTGGAAAGGATCGAAACCTAAATCGTCGTCTGCCTTCACGTCTGAGCCTGATTCACGGTGATTCCGAACTTCTTCCAGAGTAGCGTGACCATTCTGCTTTATGTATTCACATTTCTCTTGATTTTGCTGCGCCTTCAAAATTTTATACACATTATATTAATAAAGTCATATTTCTCGAATAGAAAATTTTGAAATATGTCGTCATTTTGCTTACCTGCATATGAAGCCTTTGTTGCAGTGAATTTTGTTGCTGAAAGTCTGCCATAAACTTGGATGTGGGTGAATTTACAAGTAAATTGGACGTAAAGGTACCAGATGATGATTCTGTGAGTGTAGTGGTATACGGTACATTCACGTAAACGTCTGCGTCTACAAAATTCTCATTGAATGTCACCCTCGGCGAATCAGAAGGACTGGATTTTGGTATAATGTGATTCGTTCGAGAAGATTCGGGTTGAAAGCCAAAAGCCGCTTGCCAATCTTCGCTAGAATGAACTGACGGTAAGGAATCAGGTATTGTAGCCACTCCTGTGCCCGTCCAATCCAGATTTGCATTTGCTGTATAGCGAATAGAATATTCATTGATAATTTGCAATAATTGCAGCACTGCGAGAGAAAGGCAAAATAAAATTCTCATCCAGATTAATCTCAAATACTTCTGAATAATTAAAGAAGTAAAAATAATAGTAAAATACTGTGCAACAAAGAGATGTAGAAGAACTTGTATTGTACATGCCTGCGAGTGAATTAGGTGGCATTGATGTGGTGGTTGATATTTTCTGAAAAGTGTTGGAACTGAAGAAACTATTATTGTCCGCCTGAAAGATCGACCGATGGTTGAGTTGCATTTGAGATCCGTTGTGTAATCCCGGTGGTGGTGGTTGATTGGCACCTTGCGATGAATTTGTGCTAGCTGGAGATGAACCTAAACATGATACGCAAAATATCTCTACACTACACAACGCGGTCAACATCGTTTCTATACTTTTATAATGCCAGAATAAACAGCTGTTCATGCTATTATTTCCTTTTCAATAAATATGCAACAAGTGTTTATGTGCATATCAAAAGAAATTAACTACAGTAGCAACAATAATGTCTAGATTAAAGTATGGTGTACTCAAATACATAATTGTACATAATTTGGAAGAATCTTGGTTTAATCGCAGGATTCATCTGATAATTATATGTCCACATTAGTATTTATTTCATCGTAAGCTACAAGGTGTAAAAGTTAAGTGTACACATAAAAACACACAAAAAAAAAACGGTTACTACTATTTTTTTTAAGGAATTCTCTTTATTTTGGCATATATGAATAACTCTTCTATTATATTCTACAATATTGAAATATAAAACACTTTGGCATATTGTACATCGTTTGTTCGAATTGCTCGTTATTATCCGTTGTATTCAAACTGTATGACATACATTCAGCGCAAAAAATAGGCACACTTTTCATATTGCTTTCATAACTCATTATAGATATCTCATTATAATTGACATTATGCCATGTTAAATGTAATAACATGATTAATATCTATTCTCATTTCCAATAATAAATTTTGCATAGTTCAAAATGCATCCAGAAAACTAGATAAGTAATTAAAAAATATATTTCATTTGAATCAGTTCTATAAAAGAATCGTTTCCATATTCTTTTAGTAAAGTAACATTACACAATAAATGTTTCTAGACGCAATTTAAAGCTACTTCTAAATAATAAAAATTTTAGTAAAAAAATAAACATAATATATGTGCACTTCATATCAAAAATAGAAACTATTTTAACATAATTAAATGTTAATCTATCCAAATATAAATTTCATAAAAAAATCAATGAAATTACTTTTCTGGTATTAATAATATTAAAATCAGTGACGGGATTTCAAAAATTCTTACTTGCAAATTTTTAAGCAAACTAAGAATGACTGAAAATAAAAAATCTCAAAACATCTTGTAAGGCTGTTTAGATTGAAAATTTTGAAAAATCTGGAAAGTCTTGAATGTGTATATGTATACATATAAGTGCGTATATGAATGTATATATGTTATATTATTCAAAATACTTAACACAAGATTTTCCAACCATAACAGTCTCACAAAATGTAATGAGACTTCTTGATTTTCAGTCTTTAACTCAAAATATCTTAAATCGGTTTAAATTCCATCACTAATTAAAATGTTTCCAAATTAACTTGTGTAATATTACCAGATTAAAACATAATACAACGTTACAAATCATAATCAAATTAATTTCACAACATTTTCTTATTATCTTATTTGAAGGCCTTCATATTTCGCACAATCATTGTCCCATAAAAAAAATCGATATACATACAAATGATCACAATAATGATCAATGTAAGGAACTCACCCAAAAGAACAGCACCATTGTTTTCCTCACTCGATTCAGCTAAGTGTTCAGCTTGGTGATTTACATTCGAGTCTTCTGTACTTGAGATTGTACTTGCTGGCGTGCTACCTTCCCGCTGTTGATCCGTTTCACTGTCCGAATGCCGACGCTCCCCGTTTTGTAACGCACCGTTTACCTTAACTTCGTGAGATTGCGATTGAACTAATTTTGATGTTTTGCTAGTTTGTTGTGGCTGTAGTTGCTGCTGCTGCTGTTCTATTTTGCACTTGTTGCCCAATTTTTGCAACATTTCACTGTTTGTATCAGCGGTAAAGTTTCTAACGTCCTTTTGCCCGGTAATTTGTGACTGTGAATTACTTTGCGCGTTGACTGAACTCGATTCGGACCGCGACGTTGTACGAGCACCATGTTTTTCCTTATTTTGACTATTTTTATGTTTATTCCGAGCTGCCTGCGCCTTACTTTCGCTGTTACTTTTACCTCGCCGTACACCCACACCACTTTCACCTTTATTGTTGTTGTTCTGCTGATTCGTGGGCACTCCAGAGGATATATGACTTTGTTGAATTACCGTGCCGTTTCCGCTCGTTACGTTGTTGAGTTGTGATGTTGTTTGCGCAGGTGGCGATACTTCTTTACAATTAGTTTGTGTGCCTGGAAAAACAAGATGTTAATACATGATATTTAAAACCATTGCAAAATTCTTAATATCTAAAACCCGTTTTGTAATGCGTGCCTTATTGGCTTTTTCTTTCATCAATTTACAATTCAACGATGTTCATTGATTATCAACAGTAATAAGGTGATTATTATTCAAACTCACTATTTGCCTGCCCCGGTTGCAACGAAGGCCACGCCTCTTTAGTTTGTGAATTTACTGTTCCAGTTTCCCTAACAATACTGCCTGTTACAGGTGGTGATGGTGTCGGTTTCCTATGTAATCAGATACAGAACTAGATTCATGCATAATGACTCTAAGGAATCGTTATTATTATGAGCGAATAAGCTGCATACCGCTGCACCGAAGATGCATGTGCATGTAACGATTGCACAAGCTTGCGCTCGTACTCCTGATGTTTCCCTTGATGCATCTCTTCCTTAGTAAACGACGCCTCCTGGTCCCCAAGATCGTGCAGGTACATGCAATCCGGCTTCGGACAGCCTTGGTTACGCATGAAATGCGAACAGTACTTGGTCGTTCCCAATGATGTTTTTATTGTCCGTCCGTCCACAACAATGTTATTCACAGCCTCTATAGCACGGAGCGCATCCTCTTGACGCTGCAACAAGCGTCATAAATCATATTATTACATAGAAAGAAGAACAGGCCATTGGAAAGATATAGAATAGCTCACTTGATAAGTAACATAAGCCGAAGCACTGGGACCTTGAGACCCTGCATAGGAAGTACTCTGGTTAATTACGACTTTGTGTATCTTCCCAAATTTTCCAAAATATTCGTGTTTCTTTAAAACCTAAAGCACGCAAAGTATCATCTTTATTTCTCAACAGATGGCGATAGAAAGTTTTCATCCATTATCAATTAAAGTAATAGAGTTCGTTGTTGAACATACTTACATCCGCATCTGCCAATCGCATTGGTAATCCTACTACAAACACTAAATTTTTTTGTACTACTCTCACATTTGCTAGATGTTTCCGATTTTCTGTAACTCTCTGCTTCCGTTGTTGATCCTTCAATCTCTTTTCAGCTTTCAATCTAAACAAAATAAAAGAAATGTTATCAGTAGTAAACATGATACATATTGTAATCAACATTTTTTTTTTTTAATTTGGGTATATAATTCTATAATTTATAAGCACCTTGCAATTTCTTCCTTGGAAAGGGGTTTAAAGTCAGCCGGATTTTCAGAATAGGCCTTTCGACATGCGGGACATAATCCGTTCTCATCGGTACGAATTCTGTGCCAACAAAAACGGCATATTTGATACCCACAGGTACAGGGGAAGAAGTTCAAGTCATCCACTTCTAGTGGTTCCATACACAAGGGACATTCCACTGCATCTTCACCGCTTTGATTCAATACTGACATCTTTGTTGCCAATCCCGTGAATGTCACAAGGCAGCAAATCACAAATATTTACCTAAGTGCCAAAGTCTACAAATAAGAGGTGACGAATTAAAAGTTTAAAAGTATATATTTGTAGAATGAAAAGAATAACACTGTTCAGTTCGAAAACTACTTTCCTAGTCCTCTATCTGACACTACATTGTTGTATGTATTTCAAATTTTACATCGTAAATCTGGATATCGCAGTTTTACTTACATGCAAAGTCGTCACCTCCCTGGTATTAAATAATTGACAGTGCTTGCGACTTTATTTTACACGCTGCTACCTTTACCTGATCTGAAACAGATTGGTATAACTAATTCCCTCTCTCTTTTTCTCTCGGTTTCGTATACGGCAAACAACACATTTTTACTGAATTTTGACTGAATTTAAATTCACATCGTTAGATATTCACGGTATAAGATGTGAACGCCATTCGCGAGTGAATAGCGTTAATAGCACGACCATTCTACGCGAATTGCCGTCAGTGGGAGCGATTTAACGTAAACGCGAATACGGTACTTTTTCACGACGTAAAATCTAAAACGAGCGAACGGAGCACGTCGTTAAACGGAAGCCCGACGTTTATTCATTTCAGCTGCACACGTCATGTACCTTTAAGACAAAATGATGATGTTTCCGAGAAGAAAAAGGAAATATAAGAGGAAAACTGCAACCGAAATGAATAAGTCTACAAAGATAAAAGGGCGACGCAATCACTCACAACCACGAGTTCCGTTTTGACAGGAGCTGTCAAATCGGAAAGAGAGAGAGGAAAGTACGAGCGCGACGGAGAACGAGCGGCGAGATGCAGCGAACAAAGGAGACGTACATACCAGAATTCTCGCGCAATTACACACGAGACGTGGCTCTCGCGCGACAGAACTCCGCACACGACTGACGGTGACGTTTCGTGTTCGCCCGAATCGAGATGGCGAGAGTTTGTTCTCACCGTACGCAATATCGGGGTCGTCAAGAGACGTGGAAGAAAAAAAAAATACTATGCACAGTATTATAGGGACAGGGTCACCGTCTCTACGCGCTTTCTTTCTCTCTCTCCCTCCCTCTCTCTTTCTCCCTCTGTTTCGTACACGATAAAACGCGAGTCCTACGAGGGCGACGATCGGACGAAACAGCTGTTGGTGGCGTCAGCGAGAGGCCCAGCGGAGGCAGCGCGAGAAACGTCAAACGGGTGCGAGTGAGATGGTTTACTGGCTACGCCATAACAGAAACCTACGCGAAAATCCACCGCGGAAGATCGGCGTGGTGGGGCATGACACGTAAATTCCATCTCTCGATGCCTCCTCGACCGCGAGCGTACGTGAATACGCAAGGACGACGGTCTCTCGATGAGTTTCGCGATGCGAATTTCAAGGGGGGAAAATGCGATTGGCGAGGGAAGGGGAGACGGGATAAAGAGGGCGAGAGTTAGGAGGGACGCGAGGAGGACAACAGAGGGAGGAGTGGGTGGTAGGGAAAATGAACGGTGTTGACGCGGCAGGAATGAGAGAGATAAATTACTATGTACTACTACCAATTGCACCATCTCTTTCTATTACGTTCCAAAGATTTTTCGTTTCAATCTTCATGCTGCTAATTTTTCTCTCTCTCTTTCTCTCACGTCTATCCGCGTGTCTCGCTCGACACATACCCTCTAGGCTAGATATACAGATCGCGTGAACCCGATATATACGCAACGACGCGCCAGGCGGCCGATTCGGCTTTCCATTTATGTAAACGTAATGAGCGATCGCGCAATAATGCGACCAACACGGACGACGACGAGGATGACAACGGCATTCGCTCGCTGCGAACGTCACTCGAGAGTCTACGATTTATCCGCCAGAGGGGTTCCTACTCGAAGTAGCCCGAAGCCTTGGCATACACTTGCTCGTTTTAACCTTAATTGCGAGAGACCTTTTATCGAAACGGCCGTTGCTCTCACGAGACTTCGAATCTCACGAAAAATCCTCGTCGCACCGTTCACAGGCGATCAATTTTAGCGAACACATACGCGAATCGCTCCCACACAATATCGAAAATTACACACAAGGCTTTATTTACTCACTCGCCTCACCGACTTTTCCACTAACAATTCTCTCTCTTTACTGGGAAATTTTTCTATAGTGTTCTACTGTCCCGGGGTCCATGATTGGATGCGCAGTGGCGACCGCGCATCAGCGGATTTTCATGTAGTGGCGGATTTCCATTAATCATTGTTAAGCGTTGTTTACATTTACTGAAATTAAAAGTAAACGATAAATAAAAACTATTCACAATTAAATTAGAGTTATGTTCATACTCACTGTTATTCTCACATACTGTTATTTGTTATCTTATCTTTTAATTGCAACGATGGAATCTTTGTTCGCACTTTTTATTTGCTAGATATCCGGAAAAAGCGTTATCGGCACAATCACGCTTGCACGCAATTTTCTAATGCAATTTGTCATTAAAAAATAGGTAAGTATAGCCTAAAAATCCATACTTTCACAATTTTCTAATGTATACATGGCAGTATTTTATTCTAACGCATATTTCTGTTAAACAATTAACATGTACTCCTAAATAAAAATGTTTTCAATATTTATATAAAGTCATAGTCATTATAAAAAGATAAAAATTCTGAGAAAAAATACAAAATTTGATAGAAAATTTTTATACCAAATTTTCCATTTTTTACACTTATTCAAAATCTGTTTAATCTAAATTCATTATATCCCTGATTTACAATTCTTAAACGAACTACGTTTCTTCGATTTCCTTTTACGTTCGCGAACAACACCAAGTAAAGGATGTCTTGTTTTTAAATTATCAGGGAATTGCATGCCCGACTTTTCTACAGGCATTGGTTTCATTTCCGGTGTTCCAGATAGTTTCTTCCTCATTGTTAAAGAACCAGTTGGCTTGATATTTACTACATAGAAAATATAGAAATTAATACATATAAAAAAAATACATTCTATTCTGATTGCTTAATAGATGGAGAAAGTTACCAGTCTTGTATTCGGAAGTCTTCGTTTTAGTATTAAGAACACATGTAATATGGTGATCCATTTTATGAGCAACTATACAATATCGTTCGTTTTTTATTCTAAATTTTGATTTGTCCTCTAAAGTTATTACTTGACCACAAAGTTCTTGGGAGTCTATCTATATAAAACAAAATTATATTTTTAATACTTTAAAACACTAGAAAAAGTTATAATGTCATGCTATTGACTTACTGATCTAGGTAAATCCATAATCCATATGTCTTCATTGTCCGATATATCCTCTAGATTAAATGTAGATGATATATTTTCCACATTTAATGCTTCTTTTAGAACTAATTCTTCCAACTAAAAAATACATAAAACATATAGTTTTTATTGGATTACTTATTAATATCAAAAATATAATTTGTAAATTTCTTACAGTATGTGGTCTTAATGGGATTGAAGTCGATGATTCTTGAGATATCATATTACTTAATTCTTCTTCATTACTATTTATTTGTATGTCTCCATTATTTGTAGAATCATCATTTGGTCGTTTGTCAGATTTTTTTAAAATACTCTTGCGTGCTTTAACTATAGGACTATTAGTCGCACTGGGTGGTTGTGTTTTGGTATTTATTGTAATAGATTTGCGTTTATGACTTTGAGATGGAGTGTCAACAACATCTTCCATTAACACCATAGACTTATTTAATTGTGTATTTAATTTCGTCACTGAATCTTCATTACCGGAATCTGTCATATTTGTTAAAATAAACTTAAATTGTGACTAATGAAATATTTTTTTTAGCACATATACGTTTTTAAATTTTTTTTATAATGTATTTAACCAATTTAATGTCGTCAACCATGTGACATTTAGTTGGTTTTTCACACTAGTTTATATGTTGTCCTTGTTTGGGTCCTTCTGACCTTATATTTTCTTACACGTAACTGCTAAATGTTTATAATATACCTTTGATAGATTATAGGTTATGATTCTGTTAATTTTCTTTCACGTGGACATATCTGTTTCAAGTGATATAATTAAATTTTATGTGACATTGTAACACTAAAACCATTCCTTTATATACTTATTAAATTAATCAATTAATTATAAAAACGATATAATGAGCTTTGACGATTCTTTTATATATATATATATATATATAATGGTAAAGCCTGCATCAGGCAACTTGTTGCAGCAATTCGCAAGCAATCTAGTAAATTAGAAATGCAGTATGCTGCATTTTTAGTAGTTTACTAGATTTGAGCTGCAAGGTGTGTCTTCAGTGAAAAGTTACACGTGAATTCGACGAATAGAATACTCAAATTCGTGAGTTTTCACTTTTCACATTTCCGCACTAAGGAAAAATTACATCGATGTTCTGGTATACAAGCTCTATGTAATTACATAAAAATTAAGGCAACATTAATTATTTTTTAGGTATTTTTTAGGCATGTGGCACAAACTTAATTGCACAGAAACGGAACGCACTCTGGATGTACCTTTAGCACATCTCTTTTCGCATGCTGTGTGCAGGAGCCATGAGGTAGTTAAATGGCGCCAAGTAATGGAATCGTGACAAATGGAAAGAAACAATAGGGAAACTTTTAGTATCACGTCTATTTTTTCAAGTTAAATATAATATATAGAGAAAGGAGAGAATTTTAATTGTATCTAAAAGAAATTGTATCAGCACATTTGAGATATGTCTTCTGTCAAAAATCTAAGAAGATCTGCTCGAATAAAAACTTCTGTGAAATATGTCGAAGACAGCGATGAAGAAATACGCCAGAATTCTCGTAAGAGTTTATTAATAAAGAGTATTAATAAAAATTTGATTATTTATTGTATTGTTGCACATGCCATAGATTATACAACTTATATCTTGCAGCACCTAATTTATTAAAAGCTGAAATAGAGAAGCAGATTGAAGATATAGAAGAAGATTTACAGAAACCACTTGGTAATTAACAAAAATTTTTATAAATTTATTACTTTATTTTTATCTAACATTATATCTTGTTATTTTAGAATTGTTTTCTGATAAAGATGTGAGTGGAAGTAAGCTCTATGGATTTCAAACACCAGTGAAAAAGAATAGTATGATACTCAAAGCCAATCAATGTCGTATGTCAAATACTGAGACTCCAAAAAGTTTGAAAACACTTCCAAATCTAAAAGTTGTTCTTGAAGATATTTTGCTAAGTCCAAAAAGTAAAAATTTGGAAGCTGATAACAAAGATATTGATAGGAAAGGTATTACATATTTTATTAGAGAAAGATTTTGTTATAAATTATAAAAGAATACACTTATACATTATTAATTATTTCTATTTATTAGTATCCCGAAAACGATGTTTGCCTAATGTAAATTCAAGTGGTGATGAAAGTGTATCAGAGGGAAGTGAATATATGCCTATAGATAATGAAGTTAGTTCAGAAACTGATCAGGTATCTGATGATAGTGAAGACATTAGTGAAAATGCAAGTTCTGATTCAAGTGAGGAAGAAAATGTTATAAGGAAAATAGGGAAAAATGTGGCACAGAAATCTCTGCCAAAACATGAAATACAAAATACACCAAAAAAGACTAGAAGAGGACGTAAGACTATTGTATATAAAGATTATGTAAGTTGTGATTAATAAGACTATATAATTATATATATGTAGCATGTGAGATGTAAATAATTATTTTTTACATTATATTCTATTAATTATATTTTCTAACATTTAAAGCATATAAAGGCTGATGAATACTTCGAATCTCAATCAGAAAAACCAGTCACATCTGACCATACATTAGGAAGACTGCGAAATGCTCGTCTTACTGAAAAAACATTAGAGGAATTGTTAACAAACCAAAATCATATTTCTATGACACATAAAAAACGTATTTGTTCGTTAACGGAAAATTATAGATCGTTTTTTTCCATGTGGCAATTCATAATGGAGTAAGTATTATAAGCAGTATGATTATTAAAAATATTGTGTAATGATACCTTCTCTAAAATATGATATTCAATTGCAGAGAAGGTTACAGTCTTCTTCTTCATGGTTTAGGCTCAAAAAGGAATTTAATTAATGATTTCCATAGTGAAATTATAGCTGATCATCCAACATTGATCATAAATGGATTCTTTCCTAGTTTATCAATAAAAGATGTAAGTAGAATATATATCATTGCAGTTGTTAATTGAAACAGTATATAAAAGTAATTATAAATATTCTACAAATAATTTTACACATCAAAGCTAATTTTTAATTTTTGTAATTATAAATATTCTTTCAGATACTCAATACCATAATTGTAGATTTTTTGGATGCAGATTGTCCAACAAATCCTAACGACTGTCTAGAGATTATTGAAAAGATTTTAAGAGATAATCCAGATGATCGACTCTATTTAATAATTCACAATATAGATGGTATAATACTGCGCTCTAACAAAGCTCAAAATATTCTTGCTAGCCTGGCAACTATTCCAAATATTCATGTGATAGCATCTGTAGATCACATCAATGCACCACTTCGTAAGTCATATTTATCCTTGTATTAAAATTGATTTATCACTAGTTAGTATCATTAATTTATTATTTTAGTATGGGACGATATAAAACGTGCCAAGTTCAATTTCTATTGGTGGGATGTGACAACGTTTTTACCATATCAAGCTGAAACTGCCTATGAAAGTTCTTTAATGGTTCAACAAAGCGGTGCACTTGCTTTATCTTCTCTCCAAAGTGTTTTTCTTTCTCTTACTTCAAATACTCGAGCAATTTATTTAATTCTTGTGAAGTATCAATTGAACAACAGCAGTAATAATTTCACAGGTAATTATTGTTTGATATACTATTTTATTATAACATAACTAGTTCTTAAAAAATATATATAAATTAATTATATATTAATTATAGGAATGTCATTCAAGGATTTATATCGAGCAGCACGCGAACAGTTCCTGGTCAGTTCCGATTTAGCATTAAGAGCACAATTAATCGAATTTGTAGACCACAAATTAGTACGAACTAAACGCACCATTGATGGCGCTGAGCACCTCATAATACCTCTTGATAAGAATCTTCTTAAACAGTTTATGGAACAACATGGATCATAATGCATTTGGTAAACTTGATAAAATTAAGAAAATATACAAAATTTTATAAAATAAAAAAGATTAATTAATAGTGTAATATTAATAGTGTAATTATTAATAATATATAATTATTAAACTATTAATTTCTTTTTTATTATTGCTACTAATTAAATTGACATACTTATTGTAGATTGATGAATCTTTTTTTTATTTTTTTAAATGCTCAATATACAATATTACATACTCTGAAACGTTATATAGTTACAAATATCCTACAATTGCAGCACTGCAATCATACCAATGTTGGTATCAGTTGGTGTCGTTTTCAGCTGCACTTCCTGTACTTTCGATTCTCATTCTTCTCTTTTTCCCTTGAATGCTTTATGTATGACTATTTCGTTTGATGAGTGCAAAAAGTGACACAATGCAATTGAAAAGAACACATCTATTGAAAAGGTGCATTCGGCGCATTCATCACGGAGTGTCGTAAATGTGCAAAGTTAGCGCGGGTTAAATGAAGACGCCACTTATGTTCGTTGCGTGACGTTATATCTTATATAAAACAATTTAAAGTGCGCGAAACTGTGATACGATATAGACACGTAATGATTTATAGGACGCTGCTTCTATACATAACATTGTCGTCATCTTCGAGATGACAAACTCATCAGGAAATGTCAAAATGAAATCGAATGGTTGTGTTAGGTTAGTTTAACCGTCTGATGTGAAGCTGCTCGATTTACTCTATCGATTGCGACTTCAATAATCGCAATCGGCATCAACGGTCATTTCGTTGTCAGTTATTTTGTCTGACTTTTGTGTTCGTGGTTGTGCCATAAATCCATGTGTGATATCGTGAAATTTACGTACATATTTTGATAAATATTGTGCAGCTGCCGGCCGACGCCTGTCAATCGACAACATTGTAAACATATCTCTCATCTGACCGTTTTGACCTTACACTGGTAAGTCGTACGCGCGCGCGCGCGCAACCTTGACTTTCGGATTGAGTTGTATCATGTAGAGAGAAAGAGAAAGAGAGAGAAATGCCGTCATGAAGAAGTAGCGGCGAGCACGTTTTCCTATAAACAGTACAATGTTACTTGCAATATATTTACCAACACTGCAACGTAAGGGCATATTTCTTCCAAATACTTTTTCATACTGCTGACGAACAATCTTATTCGATTCTGAATGTTTTATTACATAGGATTACATAGAAGCAAAAAAATAGCCACTTTTTAAAGACATTTTTTAGACATTTTTCTAAATGTTTTAAGTAATTTTATTGCTACAAAGCTACTATAAAATAAAAATGTTAAATTATAATTAATTTAAGAAAAAGAAATTGTTAGATTAATAGTAAAGTACAGTGGTTATGATAGTTTTTCTTTGTCACTTTGGTGTGTTTATATCAAATTTGCATACAGATAAAAGTTTTGATACAAAATATATATTAATTACATATTTGAAGTAATAGAAATGTATATTTATTACAGGATTTACTGGAATGTTTCTATGTTAACCCGTTGTTACATTGTTACGTTGCGTATATAGGTGAGTGATTAAATTATTTTACTTTTACTTTACGAAAGAAAGGAATAACACTGTGGAACATAAATTATTTAATTGCTTTCAATATAGAGTACTGTATTGTATAAATTTTATTTGTTGTGTCACATTTAGCCAGATTTTTGCTGAAAATTGTTAGTATTTTGATTGGCATTATCTTATAATGGCAATTTTTATTGTTACACGCTGTATTTGAAAAAATACTGTGCACAGCTATGTATAATTAATAGAATGCAATGTAAATATTTGAGCAATATCTTTTTATGTACTTATTTTTCTTTTTTGACATTTAATTTTTAATACCTGACCAAGTAAAGCATTATCACATTATTAATTTTATATTGTTTTGTTATAAAGAACACGAAATGAATTTTAGACGTGTTCTATTTTAAAATCTTGCAAGATTTATTTATGTTGTACAGTGCAATATGACTATCTTTATCGTTACTGTTGTTAGCCTAGAATGTGATTGATTGAAAAACATCTTAAACATCTGGGCTTTTATATATAAATTAAAGCTATGATTCTTTTATTGCAAGAGATACTTTTAGTTTTATACATTAAACAATATTTTATAATATTGTATGTAGTAACTTGCAATACTCTCGTGTGATACTTTTTCACGGCGAGAAACTTAGTTTCTGCACCAGCAGATGGCGGAACGTTGAATATTTTAATGTGTAATCTAATAATGCTTGCATTATAATTGCAATATAAATTTTAAAGAGAATGCATCCATTATGTTTTTAAAAAATGCACTATTTCTAATTAGATATATCATGAATTTTTACATAAACTTAACTGTTTTTATAGATTATATAAACTTAAATTAGACTTGTTTATTTGCAATTATTCACTTACATACATTGAAATGTTAAAAACTGATATTCCTGATAAGAGTATCGAATATTTTAGAAAAAAACAGTCGGTTTTCGCTTTGTCGCGTATTGTTCTCACGCTAATAAAGTAAGAAAGTGGTTTCGTCTATTTTTAAGCATAAGAAGAATTATACTCGCTTTCGTTGGTGAAAGTTGTCAAATTGTCCTAGTTACGCGGTATATAAATCGTGACATAGATAAATTTACCATCGTTTAGATGGTGGGAATTATCAGATTTTCTTCAAATTTTATTAAAATTTCTTCACGGCGGAAGTAACTCGTTCGTCATCCAATAGTTATGAATTCAACTCTCGTGGGCGTTGAGAAACTCTATGAATCATACGTTTAAGATCTCTCCCTTCGTAAATGTCGTTGCTCCTAAAAAAATTATTAATATTTAACAGGCTGGAGAAAAAGTTGTAAACGTTTGAAAATCTTACTACAAAAATTCAATTTTGAAGTTTAAAATTATTTCTTACATTTAATGTGACATTTTCACAGGTTTGTGGATGTACAAAATTTATAATTTGTACCTCGTATAGTTTGCCTTAATTAATTTATTAATTCTTTTCAAAAAGTACAATATCGACAATTTTTTTTTCAAAATCAACGATATTTGATTAATAACAATTTCGGTCTCGCGAAAGTCTGAAAACCGAAAAAATTTACTTTCATATATCGATCGCGTATCTTTCTCTAACTGCGTTAACGCCGCGCGACTGTTTCGCCGATTTCACTTTTGCCAAGACAAACTAATTTCTCCCAGCTACGATTCCTCGAGAAAACCGTCGTTCAACACGGTCCTTCGTGTAGGTTTGATGCAAGAATGAACGAACGAACGACCGGAGGGAGAGATTTGCTTTCGCCTCGAACAACTCGAATTCGACGTTGGAGGACGTCGCTCGTTCGTGTTTGGTTATGAAACGTCCTGTACGAGGCAATACTTTCACTATCGCGGCCAAGTTTCATAATTATTAATATCGAGGCCGCACGTAGGTCGAAGAGGAGATTCTGTTGCGAGACAGAGAAAAGGGTTTGGCTCATCTTTCACCGTCTCTGCGAATAATATTCAGGAATGACCCTAATCTTATTTTATACAGAATGCCTCGATGATGCCTTTATGTGATGACATTCTTTCATAAATAATCAGATATAATCAGAATTAACTTTCTCCTAACGAAAATTTAATGAAAGAACTAATTACTCAGCTATTTAAACTTTTTTTGATAAACGATTCTCGTATACTAAGGTTAAATAATGAAGTATTCTTTCATGGTTATTATTTTTACAAGAATTGAAGACTTCCATCTTACAATTAGAGATATTTAATGTCTACATTATAAACTGCAATATGGAACGTTGCATTTCCTACAAAAACTTCATTAATTTATTTTAAATTCACTAAAGAATTCCGTTACTTGAAAAATGGGGCTAGTTACGCGACGCTCTGTATACGCATATACACGCGTCGAACTTTCGTCCTAGTTGCGTTGTGATTTTGTTACACGTCGCGTTGCGTGATCGAGAAATCATTTTCCCAGCGTGATCACCGTGTCGATCACCGGTTAGCAATTCCCTCGTCAAAGCTCGTCGACGTCGTCGTCTCGTTTCTCCCTCTCCTTCTCCCCCTTTCTCCTCTTTCTCTCCACCGCTGCACATGATGCACGTGCGAAGTAACGTTCGTATAACTAGTTTTGCTCGTATCTAATATCCGCCGTGTGGCGTCATTGGTGGCTCTATTAACGAGCGAGGAGCTAGGTCGACGCCGACGTCGCCGTGCGCGCGCTTTATCCGGACCTCTCTCCCTCGCTCGCAGCCCAAATAGTTTTAACTCCAGCGCGCTCGTCTTCTACAGCGATAAATATTTCAACGGTCGCTACAAATGGATGGCGGAGGGACTATAGGTATTAAATAAATTCAACTAAATAACAGTCGGTAAATAACAGACGCATCGTATAAAAGTCGATCAACAGTTCTTAGAACAGAAATATGTAGCGAATACAGAAAATGAGAATCAAGTATCTGCTATCGTGACGGAAAACACGTTCAATTTTAAAATTGCAAAATTCGAAATAATCAAGGTTTTATTATTATTCATCGCTTTTATTATGTTAGATAAAAATAATAACACATTCAGATAAGATTTGATTATCGGAATAGCTCACTTTTCGAAATCTGATAATTTACTGCATAAAGGCGTTTCTGTAGTAATGTGTACGTGATTTTGATGATTGCGCCTCGGGCATGAATGCACGATAATTTTCCGCGCGCGACGATGATTTGATTCCGCGTTTAACGCGACAAATAGCATTGGCGTTCGATTAATCAATCGCGATAGAATGAATTCTCGGGGAGAGGGATGCACGCTAGCCGTCCCAGACGAAGGAAGGAAGGAAGGAGCCCGTCCGAGGTCGAGTCGGGGTTGCTGTACATGTACGAGTATTGCGCAAGAGCATTCACCCCGCTCAATACTCAGCGACGGCACACAGAGATACAGGAACCCTGAAAATGTACAGGGTACACACGCGAGAGAGGGGGAGAGGAAGAGAGGGAGAGAGAGAGAGAGGAAAGACGGGCAGAAGCTTTGGGGACCCTGGGATCGAGAGAGTGCGAGAGAGAATGGAGCAGGAAGCGGAAACTGGCTCTAGCCAACCATCCCGAAATGGGTTACTTCGCGTTTATGTACGCGTGTGTATGTGCGCGCGCGCGCGCGCGCATATACTTTGTATGCTATCAAACCCCGCCTTTGACAGCACACCAGCAAACCGCTCGTATTTCCTATTCTGCACCAAGTGCGATACCGCACGGGTATACCGGGTGTCCTGGCTGCTCGTGAACATTCGAGGAATCTTGCAGAAATTTGTGAAAATGTTTTCCTGGCCAAGTTATTCTACTATTATTGAATACAAGAATTCCGAAAATTCTCATAACATTCTATTCTATTCTATTCTCTATTCTATTTTATTATTAACAATCATAAAAACTATTAAAACTAATAAATTTTTACATTACATTTATTTCGACGAATTGGTTTTGCTGAAGTGTGTCTTTGTAGCTGTCGCGAAAATGTATTTTTAAAGCTGTCATAGCGGGGAAGTCCAGATTATTTCGACTTTATTTTACTTAGCAGCTTACGATAAATATGGGCTGATAGCATTTGGTGAAATTGATCGAATTACAAGATTCTGTGATTAATCGATTAAAATTTTTAGGGAATACGGTAAAGTAAGATTTGAGAGCGAGATAAATAAAACGCTAAGTTGTTGAATAATGTCAAGTGGATTTCTGCAGTAAAACTTTTATTTGAAAGTTGAGAATCGAAATTTTGATTTCCATTTTGCAAAAAAATTCTGAAGAAAGAAAAAGCGCGCACCTCTGCGTGACATCTCTGTGGAAACGACACTCTGTATAGGAAATTTACACAGGTTTGTTGGTGAAAAGCTCGCGTGGAAATTCCGAAGGACGGGCCTTTGTAGTGCGCGAATATTTCAGAGACATGATACAACTTTGATCGCGGCATGCGCATGAGTATCCTGATATTTATCATAAGCCGCTAAGTAAAAATAATCTGAACTTTTCGGCTACGACAGCTATAAATATGCATTTCCGCGATAATTACTAAGAGACACACTACGGCAAAGCCGAAATTTAATAGTTGTAATAATTATTAATAATAAAATAGAATAGAATTTTAATAGAATAAAATTTTATAAGAATTTTATATAATTACGACTATGCGATTTTATCGAAGTAACAAATCGAGAGTTATTAATTTCCAAAGTTATTTAGCAACTCCGAATCGCGTTACGTTAGTTTACGCAAATTCTAAACAGCCCACGTTCTATGGCCGCGTTGCGCAAATGTTACGTTATTCGAACTATATTTTAACGCGAGATCGAATTTGCTGAGCGTAAATTCTTTTTTTTCGCACAATTCCACGCGGTTGCAATCGATTTTCCGACATAGTAGTTTTGACGTAGTAGCAATGCTGATGTCCTTGATTCCGTCAACCGTTGCCTTCGCCCTGTCAGTCTCGTGCCAATTTCCACCGACCTCTGCTTAATCGATTATCGCTTTAGTGCGGTTCGCGGATAGATCTCGCTCGGCCGCCAGAATGATTAAATTCGCTCGGGTAGACCGTGCGATTCTACCTTATCCACAAATATAGTAAAATATTTCCATCGGGAAAATTCAGAGTTTAAAATATCCAATCCATTTGTATGTTATATCATATTTTAGAACTTGTTTATAATTTTCATAAATCTAATATGAGGAAATTTTCAAATATACATAAGTATAGTATTTAATTTATCTTTAATCTGTTTAAAACAATTTTGAGCTTAGCGTCAATCCGTCACGCTGGAATTAATCTTTTAGAGGACCAAATTCAATGACGAATTATTTTAGATAATTTTTTGTTTATTACCGAGAAAGGTCTCCGCGTTATTCGATCCACCATCATGTTGGCAAACCGTCGGCATCTGTTCGCGACCGGAATCTGCGAAAGCGAATTCGCCGTCGCGGTGATGGTACCCTTTAGCGATCGCCGGAGACGATATGCGTTTGCCTCGCGTCGCGAGGGAAAGTGAGCGCAAACTCTCTCGTCGTCTTCATCTTCGTTGTCGAAGTCAGCCGCAATCGTGGCGTCGCGGTCTGAAAAAAGGTTTAACTGACTTTCTAGTGTCGGATTAATTTGCATTTTAACGATCGCCCAAAATTTTCGGCGTTTATCACACCGCGAAACATCATATCGCGCTTGCCGAAACTTGTATCATGTAATGCCCGATAATTCGCGCAGAGTTTACGAACGGGAAACATCTCTGCGAGAAACATGAAGCTCCAGAATCGTTTCTTTATTATTTAAATCGTATGAGAACAAAAATGAATTTATTATTGACATTGCCTTGATTTTAGAGAAATTTGTTTTTTTAAATATTCCCAATTTTGGAAGAAAATATCTTTTTTGCGATGCAGAGAAACTAAATTTATATAATAATCGAGGAATTTTATGAGTGAGATGTGCGGATAATATGAAATTTATTAAGATATGAAGTGATGTTACGGCAACGCGATTTATATTTGCGCAAAAGAAGGTTTCTCTTTAAACAAAGTCGGATAATCGAGCGCGACTCTTCGTATTTGGGTTATCATACACGGTGCCGAGGCTTTCTAGCTTTCTATGCTTATGCCAAGGATGTCCACATTACGAAGGATCCCCCACGCACATTTAGCTGCGCGTATTAGTCAGGCCATTATGCGAGACGCGCGACACGCCGAGTCCTCCACCTCTTTCGTCTGTCTTGGCCGTTTAACCCTTTTCGCGTTGATTATATTTTACGATCTCTCGTTCTCCGTAAGCTGTTGTTATGCGCGCGTACTCGGGCTCTCGAGAGAAGATTTTCTTGCGCCGCACGCGCGCTGCAACATTATCGTCGCTTTATCTTCTTCCACCGATAACTTAATTATTACAGCCTTGGCTCCAAAAGTGCAAAGCAATCATTGCAGTAAGGCGAGTATGAAGCAACTTTCGGAATGAAAGTTGATTAAAAATGTACGACGAGTGAATTTTACCAAATTGTCGCAATTTTATATTTTGACGTGATAATGCGTAATATTTATTAATCATTATTTAGGAGAGTAATTGTCCATAAATATTTATCGCGCCTTTCTTGCGTTGATCTCTTTGACCCGCTACAATTTATTGAAGACAATTTTGTAGTCAAGGTTGTTTTAATTTCACACACAACTTTGTAGGATCAACGGGCTAAAATTTATCACTTCAAAAATTGCTAACTGTTCTGTTATCTTGTTTAGTTTTACAGAATTATGTTTTGCCTCTGTCATGAAGCAACAATTATTATCGTGTATTATAAGTAAAACGTTATACTATATTTTACGCGTATCGTTTCAGAATTATTATACGCTTACGATTCGCGCTCACATGCGCATATGTGCGCATGTTTCAGTCGAGCGCTATAAATATTTGGATCAAAAATTGCATCGTCGTTCTCACTTTCAAGATAGCGAGGTCATTGCAAATCGATGCACGCTCAAACACGCACATGCTGCTTCTTTTTTTTCTATATATTTATTCATTCTGTTTCCTTATCTTCTAGAATAATATTTTATTTAGCGACAATGCATACGTAATATGAATAATAATTACGTAAAGCTATCGTTTTTAATGCAAATTTTTTTCTACTTTGTTCCATACGTTATTCAATCGCAAAATTCAAAGAAAAATGTTATAGAAGCGCTGAAAATACTGCACCGAGCAAAAGTTGACATTCTCGGAGATTTAATTAATAATTTTGAATAGGCAAATGCTGTTATATATCTGATAAAATTTAGTAATTACCGGGATTGAATGAATTAAAAAAATTCGCGATAATTTCACTTGAAATTGAGATCGAGAGAGTCGTAAAGTTTTTCACGCGAGTGCCGTGTCCGTTCGCGCCGGATTGTCGCATTCGTCTTAATCATCACACGCATAGATAGCAATAAAACGGTCGACGTACGCCCTCCCTCACCCAGCTCGATGAGTGCTCGACGGTCACAAAGGAGACATTGTACGTTACACCGACGGGGATTTGATGGAGCTCGATATCGGGGGCTTTCTCGCTGCGCGCGGCGGAACAGCGTAACCTCGAAAACGGAGGCGTGCCCGTTGCCATCGTCGTCGCTGTCGGAGAGGGGCCGGTACGTTACACATATTTGAGGTCAGGAGATATAAATAAATGCTAATATCAACAGGCGCTGGGGCCAGTTTGATATCCGAAGCCTCGTTTCGGTCGACTTGCGCGCAGCTGGCCTCTTCCCCGACTGATCCGTCTAGGATTCACCCGGACAATATCGATATACGGAATGCATCTTTGTTCTTTAAGCGTAACTCCTAATCGGACGATTCAGATTGTGCAACGTAATTATTCACACGCGGTCGCTGCGATTCCATTACGTTCTCCGTTATTTCGCGATCGCTAAATTGCGGACTGGTAATCTCGTACGGTCTTCAGTTTAATTGCAATTGATACGAACGATTATTTTTACTTGATACATTCCGCTCTATTCAGAATGGATTGTGATTCCACGCGATTGATTAAGAACTAAACGCGGTCGAAGGCGACTAATGCAAGAATTTTGTTGACAAAATTCCTCTGGAAAAATAAAACTTGATAAGTTGTATAAAAATTATACAACACTGTAAGCTTAATAGATAAGATGGAGATAATTCGATCGACTGTACTTGAGGAATTTAGTAACATTGTAGATCTTACTACTATATAATCTGTTTGCTACATTTCTTTCTATAATTTTAAAAATCTTAACATTTTACGGAAAGTAGTGAAATCGCGTATGACGGGAGCGAAATCATTCATAAAGAACTAGATCGTCGTGGTGCCGCAGCAAGATGCAATTTCGCACGCTTTATCACGCACTCTTATCGCGCGATCTATTTCTACGGAAGATCAAAACGCTTGCCGCTATATAATCAGTGTTAGGCGTTGTAATATAGCTGCGCAGAGAATATCCAAGTTATCGCTCCGAGCTCGGAGCTCAATTTGCTTCAGAGAATAGTGATGCGAAATAATTATATTATTCTAATTTGATCGATTCTTGTTTAAATTTGAAATAATGTTCGCCGACCATCTCGTCCTTAATGCATAAATGCGATCTAAGTAGACCATCGATAAAAAGCTGTTTATTACCCGTCCGCCTAGATTACGTATCGATTCGGATTACTATCTTAGCACTCGGCTCAGATATTCTATGTCCATAATCCGCGGGAAGGATGCATCGAGGGCTGCGGCCGGGCCCCACATGCCCACTCGTCGAACGAATTATGTTCGCCGAGAGCGTGTTGTATGTGTGTGTGTGCATGTATGTGTAACATCTTATCTACGTAACCTACTCCACTTGCACCGCTCCGTCCGCGAGAACGCGCTTCCTCGTTACACGTAAACGCACCCACACGCCGTCCTATCGATCGCTCAAGTTACCTGGATACGCCGATTGCCTCTGGATATATTTTATCATATCCTTTCAGTTTCGTCTTTCGTACTTCCTCATCGATAGATAACAATGCTGCTGCAACGCGATTTCTCGCTATTTATCAAGCGACTCGCTCTCGCCTGCGCTTTACTCAAAACGGAGACATGTACTTTGACGGGTTTTCAAAAAGTCAACTTCTGTCTCTGTATATAAAAAAAAAGTGTTGCAATATTATCTAAAAAAATATTCACGATTTGCGGTCGTTGATAACAGCTGCTTTGCAAAATTTCAAAGATTTTGTAAATTAATTTACATAATTTATTCCACGCATTCGCAAATTATAATCGCTTATTGATTTTCTCGGTTCTCGGTTAAAAGTATATAGTTGCAAATTACTGTTGAGTAATTACCTCGAAGCACGGTGGATATGTACGTGTAAATTGATACGCGTGTTTAGCCGAGTTCAGCATCTGACGTGTCGTCGCTTTTGCAGTATAAACGATTCAAGAAATATTTTCCATAAACGAATTATGACAGTCATCGCAAAAATGCTCACGTACACGTGCATGTGCCGCGATATAACATTTCTGGAATGAACACGTAGCCGAACGTAACTTTTCCTGAGCATTTTCCGTGAAAATCCGTTCTCCAGAAATAATACTTGCGTCGGCGTAAAATTCGTCCTAGGTGAATTTCAATAATTTCTAGGAATTCCGTGCCCCCGCTCACACATATGATACGGCGATCGTTTCGATCGACCGACTCACTGCTGCTGTTGCGAATCGTCCCTGACCTAAGCCACGCGCGTTTTATTTCGCTACTTCAGGAATTCCAGTTCGCAACCGAGATGTCAATTTCGCTCCGCCCCGCAGCAGATTCGTCCAGTCGATCGGTGGTATCGGTCCCCCACGCGCGCGAAAATATCTCTTTTAACAGCGCGCTCGATTTGAATAATACAACGCTTCGCATTCAGCTCCGGTGGCCTATGCCGTCGTTCTTCCGAGTTCATTTGTCCATGAACCAGTGCAAATCCCGTCAACACTATTATCTCGTTCCGTAACAGCAGACTTTTATCAGTAAAGCTTTTGTGTTTTTATTTTTAGAATTTAAATAATTACTATAATACAGAAATTACTATAATATTGAAATTGTATTTTCAGTATCCAAAGTCAAAATAATTACTATAATCTTGTTAAATTATGTCATTTCTAGTTTTTTTCTTCATATTTCACACACATGCACGCGCACGCGACCAACTGACGCAACGACAATAATGAGAACATAATTACATTTCCGATGTAAATTATTCGCACGCTAGTTTACGCTCGTCTCATTCCTCGTTTTCGAACACGACTTTTAATTCGCCGGAATTCGGTAAATTATTTGTAGGACGATATCCTTCGGTCAATTTTAATTTCCGCCGCCGTGTATTTCGAAATCTTGCCATATTAAAATTTGTTCTTTGTACAAACATCGTGCCCTTTTTAGATAAATTAACCGAATTGAACAAGAGTGTACGGCATCCAATCATTGTGAGTGCGTTAAGATACACTGTAGAGATTAAAAATGAAATCAGGACTTTTCAATATATAGTTCACGAATTTCCACAAAATGATACGCCACCTTCACACTAATTTTTCGGCCGCGCGAACGACGCGGTGCGGCGGATCGACGCTCCGCTGGCCTGGTTCCGTTGTTAAACTGCCCTCGAGATATACAAACTGTTAATCTGTTAACCTACCTGCCTATAATGCGCTCGCGATCTTCGTAGTATGAGTGATATCGAGCGACCTGGACATCCGCCTTGCATGACGATCCTGACGACCTGAGCTGTCGCTGCATCGGCCAGCGAGATCTACTTGTACGGCGTCGCGTCTGTATGAGTGCGCGTATCCGGATTTACGGCGATTTTACGACGATCATCGGCGTAAAACGCCGCGTATTCGTAGAGATGAGATAAAAACGTTTTTACTGTCGGCAGAAGCCGATTAAGGACAATGGCCGGTTTTTATACAGCGCGATCTATCCAAGAAATTATAATCTACTTTATGCTTTGCTAAAATATACGATGTTCTTCAGCGGTTGGCGTAACTGTGCTTAATTGCACGGGCCGTCCTTGACCAGTTGCACTTTTCCTCGATTTATCATAGACGCGTGTTAAATGCATCGAAGTTGGTTTTGCCCTTAATGAAAACTTGATGGCAGAAAGAAACGTTTATGAATTGATAAAATCTACTTGAAATTCAAATTCCACTTCTAATTTGCTAATTGCAATTTCTGACGTTCAGTTCTCTCATGCTTTTTTTATTGAATTTTTTAATTAAGTAATTGAACAATTGGACGTTAAAGTCGCCGGAGAATTAACGATTGAACCAATGCAGTTTACATGATAATTATTGAAAATATGATTTCACTACTTCATTCCATTATAATAACTTCGGTGTTATACCTTCGAGTTACAATAGCTGTCTCTATAAGTTGAAATACGCTGTTTAATGAAAAGAGAACGGCGACGGGGTCAATCTATGCGCATAGATCGTCGCGTCAGCCGATACGGCGAGGACAATTCTATTTCTCTAGATCATCCTCGTGATAATAGGCGAATGCTCGATCGAGTGATCCATTCCTGCCGGAACGGGAACGGGAACGGAAACGGGAACGGGACGATATACCGATGGAACGCGTTTGTTCATAGAGTAGTGGGGTTATCTTCCGCGCCACGCCATCGTTTTCCTCCCACTAAGAGAGACATTGCTCTCTATAGAACGAGAACGCAGGTGACGGGTCACCGGCAGGCTATTTACCTACTTTAACCTATCCATCTCGCGCCTACATACTTTGACCGTCGACCCCCTTGTTGATACCCAGATCACAATTTTTGAAGAGCTTTGCTTTATGTATCTAATACGCGGCACACAGTTTCCGTGTAATTGCAAGATCTTTCCTGGATTATGAAATTGCTCCAGAGCTATAGCATAATGATAGTATAGCTTGTCGACTATACACATAGACTTCTAGCGGATTTTTTCTTCCTGTATTTTAATTCAATAGATTATTGGCAATCGATTAAGTACAGAGTACTGCACGCGACAGTAATGAAAATTAATTATGCGATAGAACGGTTATTAATGCTTGGTGGAAAGTATGTTGAAACTTGTGCTCTACATAATATGAATTTTAATGTGTTTAATTTATTTGATAATATGCATAGCATACAAGATTATCGTAACTGGAAAAACATTGTGCGCATTATTACGATAAATGTAAAATAAAGATAAAGAAAAACGGTTTTTATAGAAAAAAACGCGCATAGTAAAAGTGGTTTTTATTTATTCTCTGATTTATATTGCAATAGTTTTTAACATTTTTTAAAAATTGACTCCTGTCGAGCTGGTCCTCCCCCTTGCACAAATAAAAAACCAATAGCGCAAAATTATAAGCTATTTATGAGCTTTTGAACTGATATAGTTTCGATTTTTAAGCTCACCTCCTTGGTTCTCAAACAACCCTTAATTGATGATCGATATCGACTCAGCCCCCCCACCGCTTAAAAATAAAAATATTGGATCAATCTTTGCGGTAGAATTAAGAGCTATTTATGAGCTTTTGAACTGATATAGTTTCGATTTTTAAGCTCACCCTCTTAGTCCTCAAACAACCCTTAATTGATGGAACTCAAGAGAGAAGTACTAGAAAAAGAAAAAATACTTTATATTTTAAACGTAGTATAAAATTCCAAGAATAAACCTTTAAAATATGCGCATTTTGATTATTGAGTTGCAACCCCTTTACAAAAAAACCACCTCTCATCTTTCCGACACAAGAGAGAACTATACTTAAAATGAAAAAAATTAATTATTTTCCAACTAAATATTGTTTATCCATTTATGTGCTCACAAAATACGTGCATTTCCATCATTGAATTGCAATCCCTTTATAAAGAAATCATCCCGCATCTCCCGGCACAAGAGAGAACTTAAAATTAAAGAAATTAACTCGATATCGACTCAGCCTTTCACAAAAACATTAAATTCATGCTCAGCGTAACGAGCTCAAAAATTTTAATTTGCGAAATATGAAAGCTCATAAATATAATATTATAATTTTGCACTATTGGTTTTTTTATTTGTGCAAGGTGGGGGGGCCAGCTCGACAGCGGTTAAAAATTGATTTCTCCCAGAAATAGTATAATAGTAGATCTCCGAGAATAGTAATCTTGTGTCGACGAGTATGCGCGATATACATTTAACTAGAATTCACACTTAAGTTACATAGACGGAAGTGCGACAAACTGGCACTTCCACCTCGCGCGCGCGCGCGCGCGCGTGCTATGTGTGTATGTGACTCTTAACATAGTTGCATAAATCCGACCGTGTCGAACGCGGGCTCGTGTATACGAGGGCATATAAGTATATTCGTTCCGAGAGTCGCGGAGTCCGTCAATCCCTCTCGCCAGATAAAATCTCGATTTTTCTTTATTCAGGCCGCGAAAGCGGGCCACAACTTCTCGAATGATGTCTTAGACAAAGAGAAAAAGCGGTCCTAAGCACTGTAACATCTTACGTTTAACGGTTATGTTTCACTAAAAGTACTATTTATATATATATTAAAGTGCTAAAGATATAGTGCGAAAAGTATGAATCATAAGTCTGTTATTGACAAAGAACTAAATCAGCTACATAAATATACTTTAAAAATGTCAGCGTCAAAAAGCAATCGGTGCTATAAATGATTAACTTCTTTCCATTTTCGCGTCTTGATGGCTATTCTTGTAAGTCGCCCTTGATAACAAAAGAGCACGTCGCGCCGGCTTTCTTGCGGGCCCGTGAATTAATAGGCCATATATCGAGATGGTAGCGATCGCGGGATTCCCTGCTCGCTCGTGTTTCGAACTGGCGCAATAATCAGCTTTGACCGGCTTCGGCGCGAAACGGATGAAATATCGACTAAATATAACCGGAGCCACATACAGAAACCGGTGAAAAAGAGGGGCAGACCACACGGTGGGAGACTCGCGTTCCGAATGTAGGACATCGCCGTCTCGTCTTCGAGAAGATACATAAAGAACTGAGAGAGTGAGAGAAGAGAGGCCGTCGATCGCGATACACGATTAATTCCCTCCCCGAGGACGCGATCGAACGTGGGCTGAGACTAGGGTTGCTGCATCGAGATTAAGTACCGATTTGTCGAACAGCATCGCTATTGGAGATACAAATACCGACACTTTACTTAATGTAAAAAAAGCGCGATATGTAACATTGAGATTGTTACAGTATTTCAAAATATTTTTAAATAAAAAGTTTATACAATTTCAATAGAAAATATTTATAAAATAAAAAAAATTAAATTAACAGATATGCAATTAACAAAAAAATGTATAAAATTCAGAGAAAGTTAAAATTGAGTTTGATATTACAATTCGACGAGTATTGATCTTAATGTTTACATTGAAAGATTATTGCTGCTATATTTGTAAATGCATGCGCGGACGGACGGTATCATAGCCACGAATCATTCGCGAGAAAGTAATTTTCAGCGTTAGACGTTATGTGGACGCGTTACGTCGACGTAAGTCCACACACTCGCGAGGAATTGCAATGTGTGTCTCCTCTATTGAGCCTGTTGGCGATTACCGTCGTCGTCGTGGCGCGGCGTTCCTGTTTCACCGTATTCCACTTAGAGCAACGATGCTTTGGCCCGTGCTTTCACTTCGACAAACACTTTCGCCGCTTCGCGTCGTGAAAAATCGCATCGCGCTGCTTCGCAAGGACACCGCGCGTTAATAAAGATATTATCGTAGCCAAAATGATAAGAAAACAACGACTACAAATCATTGATTCGTTAATTCTTGACATAATAATTTACACGAAAAGCAGCCTAGAATTGACATGCGAAATGTGATCGAATGGTAATTAGCGATGTGATACGCTTGTTAAAAGGCTCTCGATCGTAATTGGAGAAAATCGTGAAGATAAGGAAAGAGAGAGGATCGATTGGCCCGGGAGGGTTACCGCGCCGTCACGACCGCACGTCTCGAAAAGCCAACCATGAGTTCGAAAACTAGTTCAATTAGAGAAAACCGCGGAAAAGGAGATATCTCTGGCGGCACATCGAGGTATGAGGGTTTCGGGGGCAAGCCGCCGTCTCGCCGGCCCGTAAAAGAGCGCGAAAGACCTCTCGTTCGTTCGTGACTTGTACTTGATACGATGATAGGCGCGCGTCTCCCTTTTCGGATCAATAAACATATCGCCGTAAGCTATTTAGATATTCTGCGGCTTAATCGCTTCGCTTAATCACGTCTAATCAATGTCTGTAATTTTGTGGAGCGATTATTAATTCCGTATTATCCGTATCGATTATTTGGGGAAAGAAATAATGTGTTGTGTGTAAGATGTAAGGTAGGAAAAGCCACCTGTTTGGAAGTTTTATTATAATTTCGAAATACTTCCGTAGAAAATTTTTGTTGTCAAAAATAACTTTTTTTTCCTTTTGCGAGAGAATGAACTTTCTTCGGTTCTATAATTAACCCTACCGTTTACATAGTTATACGCCCATTTGTACCACAATACTTCCTTCCTGCTGTTTTCGGACAAAAATCACCAACCGTTTTCTCCGAGGCGACGATATATTTACTCGCGTTTCGTCAGACGCTCATTCTAGCCTGCCCGCTCGCTCTCCGTTCGGGAAAAAGATGAGAGGTCGTCTTGACCTTCTCGTGAGAGAAGACAAAGACGAAGACTCGACCGTTTTCGAAAGAGCCGAAAAAAGGTCTTCGAAGCGCGACGGACTGCGGTTTCGGTAGAAGCTGGCCACAAACCGCCGCGTTGGACGTGTCGAGGCTGTGACCGCGTTTCACGCTGAGCTAAGTGGCACGCGCCTGCTTGCCTGCCCTCCCCCTGCCCTCGCTCTCTTCCACACCTTCTCCATCCGCACACGCGTCCCGCGTTCTCCACCCTGACCAGCATTACGCGCCACCACCACCACCACCACCACCACCAAACTGAATCGACTTTGTGTACCTTCTCTCTTTGTTCCCTCTCCTTCCTCCCGCCTTCACTCCCCCCCTCTTGTCTCGTCGAGCACACGCGGATATAATCCTCTTCACTTTCTCCTTTCGTACGAGTCCCGGAAGTCCTGACATTTAACCCTCAACCGTCATGGTTCAACATCGGCCACGTAACTGCGATGTGATGAGATTTCATAAACAGATGGTTAGGTTTACCGTTTAATACTAGCAAATGCGGTGACTCACGAAATTGATAGATGATTTCGAAAATTTCAAGTAGTTATTTAGAAACGTATTATTTTAGACATGTGTTATTTGTGTATTCTTCTAATAATACACTCGCTATAATAACATATATATATATACACACATGTGTTTTTTTTTTCTTTCTTATTATACTCAACAATTTTATAGCATTTTCAAAATATTCTATCAATTTCGCGTGAGGAACTATAACAATTTTAAATCAATAATTTTTGTTCTTTATTTTTATTTCTTATAAGGTCAGTTAAGTCGCGAAGACATTGAAAAAATACATCTCATAAAATATCTGCACTAGGGTCAATCGTTTTTACTATCGATATCTATTTATTCATGAGAAACAAATTATTCATTAAAAATTTGCAAAACGAGATATTTTAAGATTTTTAATAAAATATTTTATTGCGTGAGCCTGACAATTTCCATCAGAACAGCGAATATTCCCAACAAGGGAATAGCAAGTATGATGGAAAAATTGGCGAAGGAAAAATATAAACGCGTCTACCTCGACGAAAGGTCGGACAGGGTGGAGGGGAGGTCGGGTCTGTTCGAGCAAAACTTCCCGATATTGGAGGAGGCCTGCATTCTGATACGGGTTCCTACTTCGATATGTCAAGGACTTGCGATTAACGCCGGCGTTGTCGGTAACTGTTTCTTTAGAAACTTGCTGTGAACAAACGGCGGCGCGAAATGTTACGTCGGTGTCAGTAAAAGTAGGTAGGCTTAGTGGCGGGCTTTGATAATGACTACTTCCACTATTAAACCGTATCAAGAATGACGATTTTGTGCCGGTTCTCTTGCCGAGAGATAAGCGATTTCCTGTAACCTCGTTACATCATTATTCGTCACAAGTGATTTCGCTGAAGAAGAGTTGTCGCGGTTTCGCAATTTTTAACATTACATACCTTTTTGCTGACTAGCCAGAATTCGTAAATGTAAATCGACTTGAAGTTTAAAAAATGAGGTTTCGTTATCTATTTCGGTCAGTACCGCGTATTTCAAACGTCATTGACGCCCCGACATTTTTGCTAAAAATAAATTTCGATCAAAATTCCGAAAATGTCGAAATGCGTGTATTACCCATTATTTGTGCGACGATCGACCTCTGCCAGCGTCACGCGAATCTGCATATCGGCAGGCTTTTCGAGGCTGCAATGCGCGACCTATTGGCACAATCTATCTCTTCTGCGATGCGAAACAGTGTTAGATCGGGTTCGGACGAAACGCGCTTAGAAAGTCAACGTGCCAACGGGTGTAATCTTATATATCGCCGACATGGTTTAGGTTAATCGCCGCCGTTGCCATTCTAACACAAGTAGGCGACCGTAACTAACCAGCCGAGCGAACTAGGCGAAATTAGAATGTTTGCTCGATTCACCGGTGGTTTCCAATGTATATACTAGTGCGCGAAACTTGATCGCCACCGAGGCGGCCACTCGATTCCAAGATGCGAGAAATCACGAGAAGTTACAGAATGCCGAAAGCCGCGGTCACAAATTTTACGCCGCATCGAAGTCGGAAATAAATCGGTTACACCAATCCGCGAGTAATCACAAATAATGACTGTTGATACTTGAATGAAAAGAAGAATGAGAGTATTCGAAATCGAGGATCGTTAAAATTGCGAGTGACGTTGATAATTGCTAAAAGAGCTTCTAACGCACAGAACGCAGTCTTTTTTTTCACGTTGCGATGGGCAAGACGTACAAACGGTTTCACTTTTAGGTCACCTTCGCGTAAGTAACTCGGATTTCACCACTTAGCCCGACAGCTTCGGGTCCTTTCGCTCTTTCGAAACTTTTGATATTTCTTGGTCATCGTGTGCGCGTGCGGATTAGCCGTCATCTTCTGGTACTCTAGTGATCTTTGAGAAATTTATCCAGTTTAAGTAATACAAGCGACATTTTGCGTGGAAAGTAGCAATTTTGCAGCGAAGAGATATTGGCGAAATAAATTCATTTAAATGTTATTGACACTTCGGTCCAGCGAGGATGCGTGTTCATTTCTTAATCCGTGGTTCCGAGCACATATTTACAAACGTACAACCGAAAGTTCTACATGCCGGTTGCTTTCCCAGAGATATTTCGTATTTAACCTCGGTGCTTCATTACGAAACTAGTTGTTAACGTAATAGTAACCGAGCTTCATCAGCCCAAGCCGAAGCTAAAGTCGAATCATTAATAAAGTTTCAGCAACCGCAATCTTTAATTGGAAAACAGCAATAATTTTAGGCAAATTGTTTATATAATGTGCAGATATCTTAAAAGATTTGAATTGTACACCTACACATTTTAATCAGTGTTTAAAATTAATTTTTTAAATATATGTATATATATATATATTTATATATATTTATATATAAAAATATAAATATATATATTTTTCTATAACTGAAAAATATTTGATGCTGAAACATAATTTCGAGAAATCTGAAACGAATTCTGACAAGTTTAATCTGAAATATTCCAGCAATCCGAAACATTTAAGTATAAATATACATGTGCTAATGATAGATATGTGTTCTTGGTTCTTGAGGTCCAAGAAGGCTACATCCTTGTGGTCGTGAACGATTAAAGTTTTGAAAACTCTCGCGATGCTAGCCAACGTGCGCGAAACATATAAAGGCTCGTTGTGACGAGACGGGACTTGGTCTCGGTCCACTTATCGCGCCTTCAAGACGCAAGTACGTTCTACTTGCAATTCGGAGCACGCGTAAGAGTATCTGCACCCTATGCGAACGAAACCCGCATACTTTCAATCCGTCATAACGCGTATTTATGATAATGAGCGTCAACCGACAAAGCAAATTCTCTGGAAATAATTTTTCCAGTTTTTCCTGCGAGCAATATTAAAACTTGCGTTATGTCGTTCAAATTTCAGATTTAATATAATTTGTCGCAGATAATGCTAAATAATATTGCATTCATATTGCATATTAATGACATATTTATCGAAGATAATTAATCTTGGGTACTGAGAAGACGCCGTCGCGCGACAAAAGCGAGTCTCTCTCTCTGTGAAGAAGAGCCCCTCTAATCATTTTCTCACACAGGAATAATTACGCACGTGCACGACTGGCCTATTTAATTCAATGAAACAAGCCATTGACGGACCTATTCAACCACGCGACTACGACGAGGTCACGTTAACACAACAGAGGCCGCAGTTACACACAAATGCACGCCGAGAGTAAAGTATCCGCCCACGCGAGGTGGACGCATTGAAAACCACGAACTAGAGTTAGCAGCGATTGATGCTTGGCCGACTGCTATGCTAAACCGCCCAAGCCAGAAATGCAGTCAGAAATTCTGGCAATAGAAGCTCTGGAATTGTCATGACTTTGCCTGCATATTCAAAGCAGATTAATTGACAGATTTTAAATCAATTCTCCCATTTTTCTTCTCAAAGATACAAATTCAAGAAACCTTATTTTACATTATAATGTGAATGTCATTTAAATTATCGTTATGTTAAAATTTGAATATTCTACGGATTAGCATTGATCATCAAGGATCGATGCGCGAGAACGTACATAGCAACGTTCTTCAATGTTATGTATCACCGAATTGGACACGCTGCCTTTCAGTGCGTTCCACAATATTATAACTTCTCCACACGAGAAAGAAGGCGTGTGTTTGTGATCTAGGCTAACCGCGCCGGTCGTGTCGTAAGTGAGAGCGTGACCCCGTCGTGTCCCTGTCAAGTGTTCTGTACCATCGTCGTCATCTTGGGTGTCACATCGCGTGGCCACAAACACGCGAGCTCGCGCCCGAGTATTCACGCGTGTGTGCACAAATCCCAACACAACGCGAGACGCGGAATTCGCAAATACGCGTATATCTGCATATGTCGAGTGTAAAAAGACACTTGGACGACGTTTTTGTTTTGCGTGAATTTTTAATAGACAGCAAAAATTTATTTCGAGGTTACTATCGTATATTGTGCAAATTGATAGTCGGATAAATTTTAAATGAAATATTTTTTTAAAAGTCGAGAGAAATTCAGTGACAAATAACATTTGATTGCCTTATCGCACTTTTCAACTTTAATCTGCTAGAATAATTTGATTTTACCTTCCATAAACTTTTCAATTGATTTGTAAATTTCTTGCACTTTTCGCCGAGCACTCTATATAGATATATTGTCGAGGTAAGTTCGCGAGATCTCTCGGAGACCTCGTCGTGCAACCTACCTACCTACATAAACACGATGCTCCGCTTTGCTTTCCGTTCTCCTTACGAGCACCGTATCGCACCTTCTCAACGAGGAGGAGGAGGAGGAGGAGGAGGAGGAAGAAGAAGAAGAGACGGATTCGTGTAAAAAGCTTCACCACTCATAACGCAACCCAATTTCGTTGTAACGCGGTGGCGTTTTCTACGCGTATCGATGTAGTCGTAGGTCAAGGTTGACATATCGCGTTAAATAACCACCGCCCTAATTTTCATTTGTTGGCGTTTTCGGGATGACTTTTCTTTGAAAGGGAACGAGTTAAATATCGTAGCTTCCTAAAACATTTTTATAAAAAATTATACAAAAAAATGAGCATTTAAATTATTATTTATTTATTAAAATGTAAATATGCTTTCTTTATTTCAATTCCGGCAATGTACATACTTGGCTCGAAGAGCCGACATTATGGCCGCACACTGCGCGAGAGAAACGGTACGCTCCAGAAGATCTCGCGTTACTTTCGCGTATTATGCGGGTTTCGAGTGAATGCTCTTAAGAGGGAAGCCTAAGTGTCCGTTGCGTAGGAATCGTCGCGATCGGTTGACGCACGGCGTAAACAAATTATCCATCTCGCGTTATCTCTCACAGTTTCTCCCTCGCGCTTCATCATCACCGAGCGATCTCGGGTGATTTATTAATCAATACCTCACGTTGGTGCGGCAAACACGCGCGACACACGCTGACGATGTAACGGAACGTCATCATTAATCGCCGACGATAATATTGATTCGCGAGTCGTGCGTCTGATAATTATCGTGATTAATGCGAATTTTGTCCCGTTCGCCTCTGGATTTTCCCCACGCGATTAATGAACAATCTATTCCTTCCTTTCTTTCCGCCCACCTCTTCCTTTCTCCCCTTCTTTCGCTTCCCTTCTCGCGGAGAGGAGAACGCAACCACGCGGAAACCACGCGCCGTCCGTTGTTGATCGGTCGGTTATGTAGTCTGTGTGGGCGCAGTTTCTCAGCGCGCCTATACACGTATATATACACACATATATTCCGTACGTGCATGCATATAGTGCGTACAATGCATTCGTAACGAACGTCATTTCACCGCTCATCGAAACTTCCTGCTGGCGCGAAAAGGAGTCGAGAAGTGAGAACGCCTATACGTTGATTATATCCGTTCTTGTGATGTTTTAATTCCTTGCAATTTCTATTCTTGATTAGTAAACGTGATACGCGTAACACGTGATTTATTCGACACGTAGTCTAATAAATAATTTTTATTCAAGAACCTTACATATTTCTCGTTTATTACTAAATAATTTTTTGTCCAAAAGAACTTTGTATCATGTTAATGTATCTTTTTATGCTTTTTATTTATTTTTGATTTCTCGAGAAACGTGCTTATGCACGACGCGTAAAAAAGCTATCGAAAGAAGCTATGTGGTAACCGAAGTTCAGTCCTTGGACGCGTTTGCATATTTTGCGGCATATAACATCGCTTATTATAATTTTTTTTATTTTTCTTATCCTTCGAGCACGACTCGCGAATCGAAAACATTCCAATATACAACATACGATTTAAAATATTTTCTGCTAATTATTCTGCAGTTCTTTTCTGCTAATTAAAATATCTTGAACAAAAACACATTCACATTTATATAAATATTTTTGATATTCTAACTTATTGTGTAACAGATTGACGTTAAAATATTTTATATTCCTAATAAGTCGTAATTTTTTACTGCGATCTCGTTTACATTCGATCTTGTAAACGTGATAATTATATGTACTCTTTGTATTAACTTGCACGCGGTTTGATCGTTGCGTCTATGATCTACGGATCGCGCTCACTGGTCGTGCTTGGTCCTCGAACGGCGGATAATATTGCGGCACCGCGCACGGGGAGTGAAAGCGACACGGTGAACCCGCTTACGAGGTTACCCATGTACTTTTACTCCGAACCGAGCCGCATTATAGTGGCTACTTACCCGGCAGTCCCTGGCATAGTTATCACCAGAAATATCGCGTTGGAAAGCCTGCGTGTGAGCAAAGTCGTTCGCTGTTTACGCGCTACCCACTCGCTCGCTCGAGAACTTCTTTCCTCCACTCTGTGAAACTTCGAAATCACATTTTTTTTTTCTCCCGCGCGTGAAATCGGGCTCTCGGCATAGAAAACTCATTTTCTCGACTACCGTAAACAGTTGAATAAAAACTTTTGGGTAAGAAAGTTGTAGAAGTACCTGAGATATTTAGTCTTTCACGGTTAATTTTACCTAACCTTCTAAAAATATAGAAACGTTAAAAGAAACAACCTTGAAATTGTATTTTACATTTTACATTTTAGTTTGTAATGACAGTCCTTGAAGATCAGTCACTTGAATTTTAGTTAGAAAAAATATGTATCTACGGTACTTTACAAACCACTTTCTCCTTGAACACTATTTCTTACCTCTAATACTATGTTATCTTTTACTCATTATGTTTTCGATAATATAAAATATTTGGAAAAATACAATCTCCAGGTAATAATGAGTTGATATTATAAAGATTAAAACGAAACACAATATTATTCCGAAGGGGATTGTATTCTAACGTTGTTTACATATTAAAATGCGGTAAAACTATGGTAAAACTACGGTAGTGAGATTAAATTTTTGCGGTTGGCATTAGAATCAATTTTTATTATCGTATCATCGAGGAAGAGAAGCTTTTTGTCGTAGACAAAGCGAATACCATATGTCGCCTTCCACAATGAAACGAATGGAAATGAGAATCGTCAGAAAACGCGTTTAGGGTACCTCTCGGCCCTTTTGAGATGCGTCTCGATTCTTTCGACTGCCCAACGATAGGGGACCCCTCGAACCCTCTAGGTTTTTACCCTCGCTACTGCTTTGTCCTGTCGACGAGGGCGAAAGAACGCTTTCATTCCTTCTTGCTTTAAGAGGCAAGTTTTCGTATGAATAAAATCTTTTTTGACCGCTGGTGGTTTAAAATTAAGTAATTAAATTATTTTTTATTTCAATGGAAAAATTCACACACACACACACAGATTTTTATATTTTTTAAATTTTATCTACTTTCTTGAGAAAATTATATAAACAAAATTTATATTATTATTGTAATTTTCGTATTTTAATAATATTTGAAACTAGTAATTGCAGAATTGCAGATGATCAAGATTTTTCGACTAAACAATATTATGATTAATATTGTTATACTTTGTTGTACCATTACTTTATATTTGAAAATAATGTCTTACAATAATAGAGTTTGTGTAGAGTGATAGTCCTTGCACAGTACTTTGAGGATATAATCTGATAATTTGTAGAGTAAAATTAAAAGTTTTCTACAAGTCAATATTCTTAACCTATTATCTGCGACAAAAAAATCACATAAATGTGGAGAGTCATTCCGAATTTTTACATTAGAGGAATAATGGCGTTTTGGAAATTACATGAATAAGCGCAATGCAATCAATAAGAATGAATGCGCATCCGATATCGCGCCTCGCCGAACTTTCGCACAAGTTTCCGAGGTAATCGCCTTTCCGCTCGCTCCACTTTCGTGGAAAAGCCGTGAAACGAGTTATCGTGGTTGGATGTTTGGGAGTTTCGTCGTCGATTTCAGAACCGTTCTCGCGCAGCTGCCTGCCACTCTCTTCAACCACCGTCATCCCTTTTGCCTCGCAACTTCAAACATCAATCTGTACATATAAATAGACGTATCGCGGCAAAAATGAGAACGAAAACGAGGAAATAAATTTTTCTGTTCTTTGTTCTCTTTATCTATTCATCATTACTATCATTATCTTTATTATTATTATTTGCTATTGTATGCTGCTCACAGAGACAGACGAGGGATTCTAAATAGTGTTTGAAAAATTCATGTAGTTCGAACAATTTGAATTTCGAGATCAAATGTCAAATAATTTGAAGATTAATAAAAATCTTATTCTTGCAAATATTAGAAATAATTATAAATTTCATAAAACATATATATATATATATATATATATATATATAAATATTTAACATTTTCAAATTAAATGTAAAATTTTATTTAATATTCTAGGCATTTTTCAAAATTTATTTAATATTAAATAATTTAATAATATTCGAAATAATATTCGAAATCTAGCTAACCTAGATTCTAGGTGTAGATTCTAGATAAATATAATAGATATATTGAATGTTATTAAATTTTGATGTTCTATTATATACTAAGATTAAAATATATATATATATAAAAATGATATGTGTTGACTTACCAACACGATGCGCAGCAGCAGAGTTGCAGCTCACATGTTGATCTGCAAAATACAAAAAATTATATTAGTTTAAAGCAATTAATATTTCAAAAATAATTATTGCTACGCATTGAATTTTTATTTATTTTAAAATAAATGTTGAATAAAAAATATTTTATATATGTATGTTGTATTACACAAGATGAGATAAAATATCATATCATATGATTTAGTAATAAGCGATTAATATTTTTTACGTGCAAATATAAAATAATAAATAACAAATTATTCACCATAAAGTTACTCTACCAATGCCCGGTGTTCTCTGGACCCCCTTCTCTTCTCAACAATCTATCAGCTGCTCCTTCGCGACTCACTTGCGAAAATACGACGATCGCACGATATTTTATACGGAACCACTGATATTAATCGACGCGAACTTTGTCATCATGACAAAAGAGAAACTCGGCAAAACTACGAAATTGGAATTATGACCCGTTCGACTCTCATCACGGAAAGCAGAGAACAACGGCAGAGGATAATTAAATATTGTACAAGTAATAATTGAGATATATATTCGCACGGAATAAAGTGTTTAAATTGCTTATCGCGGATATTAATTAATCGTATGTACAGTGAATCACCATTTATAGCAAATAATCTTATAATTGTCGCGATATAAAATGTATTGTAGCGATTGAAGCGATTTTTGTTGCCGTCTGTTCTCCTTGAGTGTCGATGTGCGAATAACAACAAGGTAATAGCACGCGAATACACAAAAGAGACAGAAAAAGAGAGAAAGACAGAATATCAACATCACACCACCGAGGTACGCGTAGGTATTTTGGAGAAGCTTGTGACGTCAGTGTTTACAATTTGTGTGATCTAATTGTAAGACGTAGTGGGGTATCGATATTACTGTTCACGCGCTATTATCCTTCTATTATTCACACGACGGCACTCAAACGAAATAGACGACAGCGGGAATCACGAAAATATTATAAGATCATTTACCAATTGCTAATTTACTGCTCACACGATCAATTAACTCTTGTGATTAGGCTCAGATATTTTATTCCGCGCGAATTATGTGAATGTAATGCGTACATTTTATTCATTCGTTATACTGTAAGATAAAACACATTGAAAAGTGTAAATATATCTTGTTTTTCTCAAAGCGCAATAGCTTTCGAAATTGCTTTCGAATTTTGTATGACGATTGGCACACAAAATTAATTGCGCAATTTTCGATTTTCCTCCACTGTCGTTATTTGCTTTCGATGTTACGAGTGTCGAACGGATTGTAATTTCGCGCAATTTCGCGTTTTTTCGAGTTTTTCCGTCGTCGTGTGAAAAGTTCGCGTCGGTTAATATCGGTAATGCCACATAAAATATCGCGCCACATAAAATATCCTCGTATTTCCGCGAGTGAAAGAGCAACGACTGCTGCCATGAATTGCTGAGAGGAGGAGGAGATTCAGGGGACATCGGGCAACTGCGGAGCACCTTTATGATAAGGAATTTATTAATTTTTTTTATTTGCATGTGAAATATTAATCATTTATATATTGCTATGATTATGTTATATGATATATATATATATATATATAAAAATCTTTTTTGTTACATATCTAGTTTAAAATGAATAAAAATTTAACGAGTGACAATTATTTTTGGAATATTAATTATCTTGAGCGCTAATATAATTTGGATTTATTTGTATTTTTCAGATCAATATGTAAGCTACAACGCCGCTGCTGTGCATCATGTTGGTAAGTCAATATATATTATTTTTATTTTAATCTTAAGAAATATATGTATAACAGACGTCTTAAAATTTAATAACATTTAATACATCTATTATATTTATCTGGTTAGCTAGAAGATATTTTAAATATTATCAAATCATTTAATATTAAATATTAAACATTCATTCTTATAGTCTTTCATTCTCTCAATTCATTCACTTGTATTCTTTTATTTTCTTTTAATCTTTTTTATGTTTTTTGCTCCCTTGTATTTTCTTCTTTTTTAATCTACAAAGTAAGCTTCGAAACGATGTTACGGTAAGAGATCATCGTATCATCGTAAAGAATCTTTTGGCGCCACGTGGATTATTAGTTTGCGGACAGATCAAGCAGTTTAATACTGATTTAATCGATACCGACGCGATTCCTGTAATTGAGAGACGATTTATATCAAACCAGTTTGACTACTCTTGCTCAGCCTTACATGCTCTTCTCTTAAGCACTGGTCCCGATGTAAACGACGTACATTTTCAGTTTAACGATGATAAGATCGATGTAATACCTCACAAATTTACATACTCGAATGCTTTTCTCGCGCGTAAACGTGACCTTTACAAATCTGTTGTCGAATCAATGTAACTAAAACACAAACCAAGTTAGATAGGTAAAAACATTCGGAGAAATAAGTTAGGAGAGTAATAAACATATGTATAATGAATATAATAATGAAGTATAAAAGGAAAAAGTGAAATACAGTATTGACGATGAAAGAATATGAAAGCAATAATTGATAAATAACAAAATAGAAGGGATAAGTGGGATTTATTAGAATATTGATATTGCGATCGGTTGGAAATAGAAAATAAGTATCATAAATAGATATCTACATTTGATATTCGCATAAATTGGATTTTTTTATATTTATTTCTCGTTTATAACTTATTTTTGCCGTTGTTCTCGCTGGTTCTTTTCTCGGTCTCCTCATGTCACGGCCCTAACATCCAAGTTTCCCAAATGACACCTAACTAATCGATCGTTGATGCCACCTGACCGACCTAGTGGTACAGTTATACGAGTGGGAGTCGGGTGTTAAACATTGCGGCTACGAGAGAGGATCGAGGTTAACGATGAGTTCTCTCTCTCTATCTCTCTCTATTTCTCTCTCGTCGCGGACCGATGAACTTCCTAAGGGAAAAATCTCGACGTGACGTCGAGAACGGATTATCGATCCGAATAGCATCTGGGAGAAAATGTGCTCACGGTGCCACGTGCCCTACGTGATTTATAAATCTTGGGATTCGGATTTCTCGCCGGCAATCGAGGAAAAGAAATAAAAGACATGAATAGAATATATTTTATTCGAAAGTACAAAAGTTGGAAATTCACTTTGCGAAGAAAGAGAGAAGAGTTTTGCTCTATTGAAGAAAATAAATTATTCTAAATATTAATTTTCTCTCTTACTTTTTTACGGAATAATATATGAATTAGATTTAGAATTACGTCAAGTTTCGAGAATTCTCTTTTTTAATTAAATCCGTGACATTAGGATCCTGAAATTATTAATTGCTAGCGCAAATTTTGTTCTCGCGAATGTCAAGTGCCTATTCGGCGAAACAATATACTGTAGTATTAATGGACATTATTCACGGTCCTCTCTTAATTACATTAGGGCGATACGCTTCCCTCGGGGCTGAGCAAAGGCTGGCGCGAATTGTTTCCACAAAATTGCGACATGACACCATTTCAGCCGCTGTTAATTTACCGAAGAGTTATGCTAGCTGTCGACCCACTTTTTCCGTTACATTGTCTGTAAAAATCGAGGCAAGAATCATTTTATAACTTATTTTTGTCTCACAAGAGAATGTTGCATCCTACATGAAATCGTGTCTTTAAGACAATTCTAATCTGGCACGCGGAATGTCGAATATACTTTGCATTTTTCCAATGTAAATTTAACGTGATAAAGTTTCAATATTCGAGCGTCTCTATATTCACACAAAAGAGTCGACGTATATAATTTTGGCAATCTCAATTTCTACCGCTATAAATCCAGGAAAATGTGACAGATTATTTTCTCGCGTTCAATAAAGATTCTAGATAAAGGAAATTCAAGATCTATTCACGGACGCGGACGGCGAATACGCGATGGGAAAATGGGCCCTATACAAAGTATACGCATGCAGCAGAGGGTGGCGAGAGAAAAACGTGCACACCCGTCGATTGGTTCCGTCGAAGAGCTCGATGGAGAAGGATCTCCTCGTCGTGTGTACAATGGAGGCTTGAAAAACGAGGCGAAGCGAGGTGAAGAGAGCTGACCTACTGTGGCAAGTGGCTCAGGGCCGTCGCTGTCCAAATCGTCCTCCCGTTTTCCCCCCTCCGGGCATTCTCTCTTCATCCGGTACCACACAGCAGTATTCAGGTCTCTCTCTCTCTTTCTCTCTCCTCGGTGTTGTGGCCACTTTGTCCTCCTCCCCTTCCTCTTCCACCGCCGCCGCCGCCGCCGCCACCACCTCCTTCGACCTCTTGCTTCTTTTCCCTTTACCCTTTCCTATAGCGTGCGATCCAGGATTCTGGCGATAAATCAAATGGACCGTAACGCCGAAGTTCGGATGATAATAACGCTCGGGGTCTATCGTGACGCGCGATAATGGCGCACCGATTTTAGAACGATTAGAGGTGAGCGGGCTGTGTGAGCGCGAGGGTGAAAGCTTCGATAATTGCAAGTGATATAGAGTCGCGAGTAAGATCGAGTTAATGTACGGCTGCTCTCTACGCCGAGATTGCTTTCTATTCGAATTCGCAGCTATTGCTGAAAAGAGTCATTGCACAAGGCGCGACATTGCTAATGAACGCCTTATTTCGACTGTATGCAAAAAGAAGTAATCAATTTTCAACGAATTTCTATTTCTGAAAATTCGACGGAATAAACTTGCAGCGCGAAATAATCTTGAATGATTAAACTAAAGTTCCGTGAAGGAGCTGTGCAGTCCGCTCAATCTGATAACATAATATATGGTACGTATCGTTCGCAATGTAGTACAGTTCGATATCTCGACGAGATTCGTGACCGGCTCTCTTGCGCCTTTTTGCGCGCGCGGTCGGCGTAGACGCCCACCCGAGGAGGAAAGTGAATCAGCGGCGGTCGAGTGAAAATCATCTAGTGAAAATGTGAAGGCCGGGTAGAGTGACGATTTGAAAGTTCCGCCGTAGCTTCCAGCTACAAGTCGATTTTCACTCTGCCGCCGTCGTTATAGGTATCCTCCGTGAAACGCTCGGGAAAGGATAGATTATTGCGAGTTGTTATTGCAAAGCTCCAGATGCTTTCAAATGTATGCATGCGAAGAGGTAATGCACTGCTGCGATATCGATTATTATATTTTTTTAAACGTTTGAAAAAATATATATTTTTTTCTCTATATTACATTTTGAAAAATCAAGATTTAAAATATATATTTATTATATTTGACAGCAGTTTATATTCATAAAGTTTTATGTTTAATTCATAATATTTATATATGCAAATTTTGTGATATAACGTGCGTGATGAATTTATGATGATTCGATTTTATTAGGTATCTTCTTTGATATTTGATTTCAGATGTCCTTCGTGCGTGTGTGTGTGTGTGCCGTCCTTGAGTGATATCGGCGAGGCGACGTAAACTATGCCGACGAGTAAGTAGATGTACATACACGAGAATCTTTTAACAAATGCAGATTGGCTTACTTTATCGTTTCATATTAAAATGACGACTTCCTCATTTCTTTTTTTCGTGTCCTCGTTGTCTCGCCAAGTTGAAATCGATGCGATCTTGAGCGTTGATATTCAGCAGACTGTCTCGATCGCATCTTTTAATTAGCATCTGCTTTAACCTTTGCATGAAGCAGATTCGAGTGATAAAATGATCCGCCTGCATTCCAAAAATGCAATATAATATATTATTCTCCTAATAAAATATTAAAATAATCGATTCTATTAACGATAAAGTATTAATTTATTAGAAATCAAGATAAAATTTTGAATTATGAATAATAAGTGAATCTGATCTTTTTTTCTGAAACTAAAAATAAAATTAGAATTTTTATTTATATTTAAACATTTTTATTTAGATATTTTTATTTAAAATAAGTAAAAGATTAATATTTTCGGAACATTGTTTATCTTCAGTTTAAAGGAGACATCAATCTATTGTTGACGCGCTTTTTCCGCATAGTTTATTGTAATTCCGCGCGCGAATCTGTCGCGCGTTATTTCTTTATCGAATCGTTCATTCTTGTGCGATGAGTCGCGGATGCGATTGCTTTATAGGCGCGCTAAGTGCGAGGATGACGAGGACGGCGAAGAAGAATAATAAGAAAAAGCAGCAATTTGTACCATTGCACGCGGGCGACGATATTTCGCAGCTATTGTGAATACGCTTGAAAGTGACATCATTCGTCCTCGCGGTTACATAAAGATATCGGCATCATCCATTGCTAACATCGGCGATCCTTACGTGACTTCTTACTACGCGCATGCATTTTACACGAAGCACACATTTATCTACTATGTTTCTATGACTCGCGCTGCGCCGGCGTTTAAGGATTAATGGCTGCACGAGCGATCATCAATGACGATTAGATTAAAGAAAAACATATAAGAAATGTGTCGAAAGCGCTGAATAGACCACCATAGTGGCCACAATTATTGTTCGATTACGTGATTAAATATTTATTGCATTTTATAATTTAATTTATATATTTTAATCTATAATATATAATATATAATACAATTTATAATTTATATTATCAATTTAATTAATATATTTTACAATAATTTAACTTATAATTTATTCCAATTTTGCAAATTAATATTCTTACTCTTACTAAAACAAATTTTGAATTGTATTTGTATATATATATTCAGTCAAAGTTAAAATGTGAAAAATAGTTCCACGTATGAAATTTGCGTAGAATCTATTCAATGTGGCAGGATATTTGAGATCATTTGTTAGCATAACTCGCATACCCGGTCGGTCGCGTCAACGTCGTTCTCATCGTTAACTGTTTGATTAGATTATCGTGGCGTGCAAATAGCGGTGGCGGACTGACCTCGGTACATTCGGCCGACTGTACGCCACAGGGATTAAGTGGGGATTTGTCGAAAAAGCCTGTCGGGAAGAAGTGAAAACCACCACCGCTTCCGGGATCGGTAGTGTGGCACAATGGGCGAGGGCGAGCACGTAGTCACAGCGTAGCAACCATCGAAATGGTTATTTTCGACGGTGAGGTCGTCTAGGACGCGGTAAAACGAGCACTCGAGGACGACCTGTGTATCCGTGTACGTGTGCTGGTGTGAGCGACGTGTGTTCCTCTCTCGCTTCTCGCCGTTCCGTCCATTCTACACCCAGCCGAGCCCACACGGAGGCCTGACCTCAACGCGACCTCCGGCGTTTCCTGTCTGCTTGATCGATAATCATTCGGCGACGATCGATTTCTGAATGATAGGACGATACAATATGAATAGGTATGAAGAGCTTTCAAGATAACAAGAATACAGGAAAGCGAAGAACAGTGCGAATTTTTTTCAGATTTTGTTTTTAATTAGGTAAATATTTAAGATGAAAAAGTGAAAATGCCGATTTATTAAAAACGAAATCGTGTAGAAATCGATGCGAGAGCGACGCAAGGAACATAAAACCGAATTTAGCTCAGTTGTTCGAGAATAGTTCGAATCTTTGAAATCGAGGATCCATAAATCAGTGCTTTTGAAATTTCTACAAAAAAAAGCCTTGAAAGTTTTAGATGTTTTTTATTGTCACATTGTGACTAATCTGTCGAGAGGCTAATTTATCGAGAGGATTTCATTAAGGATGGTCGTATCTCAGGCTTATTTGTGCCGAACGTGATTATTCGATAAGTTTTATTCTGAGCGTAGGTGATCGATAGCGCTTGTCGTCACGCGGCGAGAAGCGTGTGCGAGAAGCGCGTCGTTCTATATCGCTTTTAGATTGTAGAATGACCTTAACCCCAGTATCGATAATCAATGGTATCGATCGTGGGCTTCGTTGCTCCGCGAAGGTATCTACAGACTATCCAGGGCTATCGAAGGCCACGGTCGACTAAACCGAATCTTGGAAATTCTCGTGAAATATATCTCTCCGCCTTCATTTTATTGCCCTTGTTAAATAATTTAATTTCAAAATTCGCTATTTTGGTTATTTTGTTCTTCGGTGAAAAATACATTAAATTTATTGCATCTGCGTGATATCCACGATATTTAATATGTTTATAACGCGGATATACTTATTTTAAATTGGGAAAAATATATGAGCGAAATAATATGTATGCACAGGTATAGGACTATAAAATCAGACAGGTACAGGACTATAAAATCAACGATCTGAGAATATCATACTTCGCTTTTATCGTCATCTGAAACTCACTATACTTCATGAATGCATTGTAGTAAATTTGAATTATTATCGACGACTTTTTTCCAATAGAATTCATCAAAAGTTAAAATTTTTTCTCAAAATTCTAAACTATCCGAAACATTAAGATTTATAATCACGCGGTGCTATACTTTATTGTTTCGAAAATATTTTTTTATTTTTGAACGTGACGACTCAGATACGCGATTGGCACGACTTTGTAATTTTTTGCGCAAAAATTGGCCATCGATAATGCGTTTCAAGAACGACGAAAATCTTCATAATTAAGTTATGTAACGCCGGCCTTCGATTCGATAGGCAATTGCGCCCGCGCGACGCGAACCATTTCGATGCGATCTTGGTTTGTCGTGGCTGCAGCCAGCCTCGCCTTCGTATGTTTTACGGTCGAGCGAATCCGAACTCGCGCACAGAGGTAATTAAGTTAACGAGCCGACCCAGGGAGCACCGTTAATTAATTTGTCATATCGGGCTTCTCGGTAAATTCCGTGTAAGGCTATTAAGCGCGTTTCCGTTTACCTCTCACGACAGAGTGCGAATAATAAGCACGCTTAATTCGTTTAACCGTGTCGTTTTTTTTTTTTTTTTTTTTTTAACGACGCAAACGCTTGCGTCGTATGCATGTTACATCACCGTTCTATTTTTTATTTTTGCTAAAATAATTGAACAGTGTCGATAAAAAAAGATAGATCAAGTCAAATTGAAAATTATTCCGGAATTTTGCATACGTTCCTAATTATACGGCGATATACTTATTGTTAGTATAATAATCCGTAGAGAAATTTACTATGCCTTTACGGTTTTCCATTCCGTAAATATAATCCGAGTTGACGTGAAAAAAAAATGGTTACATCGATCGGTGTCGCGTGATGGTCTCTCTCCCTCACTCTCTTTTAAAGCGGAGATCGCCTAACGCGCGCGCGACGCCTTGGCCCACAAGAGAGGAGCCGACCTCATTTTTATTACAATTCAAACGCGCCCTTCCACCTGTCCTCCTAAGAAGAAATGTCAGCGATTGTCGATGGAATCGAGCACAGGGAGAAACCTTTCTTTCATCGATATGAATAATATTGTCGCGCTCCGAGCTGCCTCTGGAATTGCCGATTGGAATTCCTTCGCACGCCGATTGTGTCTCGCGATTAACTTTCAAATTTAATACTATGCATTTGTGAAGCATAGCGCGCCTCGAACGGGAATATAACAGCGTAATACTCTCAGATCGTTGACTTTACGATCGCATTACCCGCGCGCATACATATTATTTCGCCCGTATTCGCCGGAGAGAGTGCTACAGAGACGCGTGTCAGCCGCACAATGAAGAAAGTGGAAAACAGCATAGCTGTCGTTTAGGCCAATTATATTAAGGGAAAGTCGAGACTTGATCTGGTGTAGGAAGTGCGAGTGTAGGAAGAGCTCTCTCATGAGGAAAGTTATCCGGATATCGGTGAAACAATCGCGCACGAAAGCCGTGTAACATGGCGAATTTAATCAATCGCCATCGGCAGAATCTGAACAAGTCAGGTTTACGTAGCGCGGAATATTAGATCCACATCGGCTTCGACGTATGCATACATTTGCGCAACGATGATCAAAGCGAATCGACGATCTATCGTGAGAATCGCGATGACAACGATGTTGCGCTTCGCGCGATACATTCGTCGCCGCGTATAGAGCGTGTCCTACGACGAGTGTGTTCTAACGGTCTTCTGCCTTGACCGAGTTGAGCGAGGTCCGTGTCAGATCTCCGCGTCTTGACTTTGACTTGGTTTTATCGTAAAAGTCATTTCCACGATCAATTACCCGACCGTGAAGCGGCAGCGAGTCTGTCCGGAAAGTCCGTCTTCTTTCGTCGGCGGAGCCGCTCGATGCGGATTTACATCCAGCTCCGCACGTGTAATACTAATCGATCGTTTATTTACCGAGCCGCTCGGCACTTCCGTGATCCGCGGAGAAGCTTCATTTTCCGGTTTCCCGCTACGACTTCCTGTAGCATGTCCCGTCTGTCTTGAAACACGTCCAGTCCAGACTCGCCTTGCCGATGACTTTATGACTTTCGAATCGTGAATACTTTAACCTTTCGCGCGAGAGGGAAATTCCAAAAGTAAATCAATGTTGAATATCTCGATGCTATAATGCTAATCGATTGTCACTGTTAATGTTGAATATTTCACTTTTAGAAGTAAAAAAAATCACAAAACCACAATTTCTGTCTATTAGTAAATTATGGTTCGAGAAATACGATTCACGATTTATAGCGTCGCGTCATTGTCGAGTTTCAGTTAATGACGAAAGACTGTATCTCCGGGTCTTTTTCGAGGAAGAGCCTAGACGAGGAGGGAGTCGTAAGCCCCAGCAGCTGGCGTCGCGTTCGCTTCGAGGTCGGTCGTACACGAGCCGCGTGTTTCGCGGCTGTTTTCTTTAATAGAAATCACGTGTACAAATGTCTTCGAGTGCTGCGCGTGTTTGAGAACAATGAATAAACAAAGAGAAAAAAAGACTTAACAAAAAGAAAAAAATCGTGCAGTATCCTAGAAATGCGTAGCAAATGGTTTAAACAATAGTAATTAATATTTGTGACTTTGTCCAGTCGTATCTTACAGAACAGCTTCACTTGGCATTTAATCCAGGAAGAGCTGTGAGAAGCATATACGTTTACAAGCGTCCATTTGCATACGCTGTCCGACAGATTGTCCGACAAAAGCATTATAATAAATTGTACTGCCGAGAGACCAACGTCAAATAAAATAATAAACTGGAATGTGTGTTAAGTGTAGAAACAAGACATTTATGGCAATACGTTAAGTAAAGCGTATTCGCGAGAAATAAATGACTCTGACTCTATCTATTTGCAAATTTGCAAATTACAAATTTGTACAAAACTAGGACATAATTTACAATTTATTGGCACGTATAAATGCGTAACTTGTTAATACATTTCCAAATACATACAAATATTTGCGATTGCATCAATTGATTACAAATACTTCGATAACCTAATAAACGTAACAAATATTTTGATAACTTTTGCAAATTATAAATATTAATTTCGTGCAAATATATCTCTAAATTAAGATTAATGTTAACACGACTGCAATATATCTTGTGTTCGGTGTCTCGACGCTAAATGTCTACATTCACTTTCGAAGGCATTTACGATATCGCTTATTGTTCTCTTAAGGTAGAACACTGTATTTAGCGCGAGCGCGCGCACGAGTACATCTTAATTATCCTCGAATTTTTCCTGTCCGCGCGTAGACGCGTTGCGTGTTGATTGATCCCAGGCCGCATTAATCAGACATCATTCGACATGTCGACGAGAGCATTGCTCCAAGCTCCCGTGGCGCGCTGAGAAATCGCATCAGACTCGCCGGAGCGTAGAGTAGCATAGCTGCGGTGGAGGTGGAGTATATACGCTCGCTCTCATTAGCCGTGGTGAGCGCTCGACATGGTGTGGCACCACCACCGCCATCGCCGCGTGGCATAGGTGGTAGCTTCGTTCTATCGACCGAGCGAGCGGCTCGGCTCTCTCGTCCCGTGACCTGACCTCATCTGAACCCTCCGCCGTTGCTGCTGCTGCTGCTGCTGCTGCTGCTGGCTGCGGCTCGTTCTCCTACTCGCTCTTACCACCTCGCTCGCTCTAACACAATCACCTCTCGCGGCATTACGGGCAAGCCGCTCTTCTCTTTTCCCCCGGTGCCAACGTCGTTCCCCGCCCTCGCTCGTGTCCCCTGTTCACCACCCGGCACTTTCTATACGATATTAGCGTGCTCGAACTGGAGCAACGCCCCGAAACTTGCGAATCGTGTAATCCGCTTCGCTCGCGCTTATCTTGTGTCCCTCTTCTCTTCTTTTTCAATTTTTATTCCCCTCATTTATCTTCTCGTTGTACTTGTTGTTTGAATTTCTCCTTCTAGTCTCTTCATATTATATATCGGCGCTGCTACATCTTTTTTTTTTTTCTTTTTATTAATACTCTTCTGACAATATGATTTCTCTTGTATCAATTACCAGTATTGTGTTTCTTTCTCTTCCACGATTGTTTTTCCGACCGCGTTATTTTGCCACGATGCAAAAAATTTGCTGAATACATGCGTTTGCAGCAAAGAGCCGTAGCAGTGGGTATTCCCTGACGTAATCGTGCGATTTAGTTCGACTTGATCCAGCAGCTAGATCACCGCAAAAAAGTTAATTCACTTCTGTATTAAATGTCCCCGCTTCTTTATAGCGACTCGGACAAATCCCTGGAACGAATCGAATGTCTCAATTTGTGATATTGAAGCGGAATTAAATTCAGAACAATGTCTGCTGTTATTCATTAGTCATTAATGAATTATTAAATATACTTCTAGAAAAATATATTGTAACTATCTTATCACATTTTGATTACATTTAAATTCAAATTTAAGTTCTATTTAATTGTGACATAGATATAACGACAATTATGCCGTTTTATCGCTTGATTCAGCTTTAGTTTCCTGCGAACAAAGATCGTTTTCGAAGCGACAGCGAGTTGAAAATCATGCTTTAAGCGCTAAATAATCGCACCATGTATGACGCGACCCTCAGTCACTGGATTATCCACGCGCGATTGCGGCTGACTTACATTCGCGTAGTTCTCCACACATTCAGAAGTTTTGCGCGCTCGTATCATCGGCAATAAGGCAGTCATAACTATCTGTATTACATAGCACGTTCTCAATTTTACTTATCTACGACAGAAATTGCACTGAATTTCGCAGACTGGGATATACATAAACGCCGTCCAATTATATTTCTCAGAGAATATCCCCCCATTCGACGAAGCACGAATTTACGAGTTAAAGTGATCGAACTTTGTCTTTAAGCACACGAAACTTGGTTAATTTCAAGTTTCGCCGAGCGAGAGACAATAAAACCGAATGAGCGGAAAACGTGTAAAGAACAAAAGCATAGACACGGGTTCGAAAGCAAAGTGATCTTCGTATATGTCTGTGTATTAAAGTGGCGGATAGTCTTTAATAATAACGGCAAACAGCGGAAAGACGTAGCATACGCTGACAAAAGAAGTAGAAAGAGTGGCGACCCATTAGAGGGTAGGTATATGAGACGCGACCCTCATGCACATTGCGGGGCGGGCGGAGCTCAGGGTCGTTTTTCAAGGGGGTCAAGGGGAGCGAGGAGAGCCTGCGCCCCGAGGCCACGCTTATTAATATCAACTTCTTTAACTGAAGTTCGAAAACGTTCAATTTTCCACGTACGGCTCTCTTTTCAATTGTGAGGTAATTTGAGTGATAGCTAATCGTGGTAGACTTCACTGCGAGCGAAAAAATTATCTTTTAAAGCAAAAATAAATTAGATAATTTTGCATTCATTGATTTTGATAATTTTGTTTCATTATTCTAAATCAATTTTAAGACCCTCTTTTTATTTTTGCTTCGTGGTTCGGCTCAGATTTCAATCAATTTTATCGTACATTCATAATACGTTTTATACGTTTCATCTATAAAAGCATATGCGAACATGAAACGAAACAGACTTTGTGTATAAATCGAATAACAATCGGGATGAGATAATGAAATAAACTTATAGAAGGTCGAAAAAGAAAGTGAAACGAACGATTCGTGAAACGACAGTTGAATTGAGAGAATAGCGTTTCGTGATTTTTAGTCTGCGTTTTCTATAATTTTGCTATTGTTTTTGAATAAACTTTCTATTATTTGTATTATTGTACAACGCAGCGGCTTTTGCGCGGACTATATTTTCTCTGGGATTAGCATAACTCTTTCGATATACACACACCGGATGTTCTTTCGCGGTGTGGTTAACCGTCGAACGCGTTTTGGCCAAAATGTATTCCGGTTTCTCTCCCAGCATTATCGTTCTCACAATGTCACGACCGTCGTGCGTGATTCCGGCACGACGTCACGGTCCCATTGACGCCGACCCCTCCGAGAGGAAGGCACCTTAAACGGGCTCGTAAAACATTTTCGTGACCCCTTTTTCACGTAATTCGACGAACAGTAGCAGGGCAAACTCTCACGGTTTCCGGTGCCATCGAAAGCCATCGATGCCTATCACATGTACGTTGTATGCACGTGTTCGAAATGCGTAAACTAGTCTTGCGTATTTTGTATCTCGAGCATAGAAGACAATTAATTTTTATCGTCAAAGTTTAGAAAACGTATTAGAAAGCATCGGTTGTCCATGTTTCAGTAACGACTTGTCGCCGTAATCCAAAGTGAGAAATTGTTTTTTCCATTCGAAGAGGGATTTTATGTGTCGAATGAATAGTCGTACGTCCCTCGCGTACTTTCCATTTGGAAATGTATAGACTCTCTCGTCCTTGAAACGAAAGATACGATTTATTTTCTCTTCCCTTAATCCTCGAGAATTAAGATAAAAATGCGCCTCTGTTGAAAGTAAGCTTTCAAGGTTCTTGTTATTTCTGTAATAAATTCTTTTCAATCTTTACGTCAACAGTTATCAAATTTACCGATAAGAGAGAATTACAACACATGCTAATTTCTTAGATATAAAAAATAAGTCGGCCGGATTCTCGTGTTTGCAACCCTCGTTTTCTACATCTACGATAAGCTTTCAAAGCTGATGAAAGATGATCCGCGTTACTAAACGATCTCGCAATTTCACCAAGGAAACGGCATTTAATACAATTTCGAAGCAGCGAGCGTAGCCTGGACGAGACACAACACACGACATTCATGGGGCTCAGAATTTCCTGCAGGGTAGACGGAGAAAGGGCGCGAGAAGGGCAGGGAAGGGAAGAAGGGAGCTTTAAATGCGCGCGATGAGCGAGACGAAGAGAGATCGTATCGTCGTTCTGGCACGACACGAGGTCGCGAAGCAAACCGATTACGGCCGAAGTGTACCGAAGCTACACCAGGGTGGGGATCCGCAAGCGTTTCAGTATCTCCGCTCAGTAGAGCCAGCGCCGTCTCCGAGGTCGGAGTCGTGAATTCAAGAATACCCCGACGTCGTGGCAGAGAAACAAGAGAAAGAAAAAGAGGCGCTTGATAAAAGGCTCGTAATTAGACAGGTACGACTCGGTTTGACGTTGAAACGAAGAGAGGAGAAACGAACAAGGAAAACGGGACAACCGGAAGGAGAGATCGAAGCGCAGTTGGTGGTCGGGCAAGAGCAGAGCTTTGCGCCGTCTCTTGGCTCTTCTCCTCCGGATTGATTCCACGAGCGTCGTCGTTCGCGCATCACCATCGCGACGCGATCACGTCGCCCACGATCGCAACAACGACTATCGCGCTGCTCTCCGGAAAGTCCTGTCGCCGTCGTCGCCGTCGTCGCCGTAGTCGTGGCCGTCGTCGTCGTCGTCGTCGCGGTGCCGCCACTGCCGTCGACGCCATCGTCGCTGTTACCGTTGTTCTCGCCGCGGATACACGCTAGTGAAAATGCGGTAGTGACAGTGACAGATACGAAGAAGAGGAAGGACTCGGAATTTGTCAAGCAGCAGGGTAATTGTCATTATCGTCAATCGTGTCGCGCGAGAACCCCGTTCGTCGCGATTTGTCCTCGATCGGTGCCGGTTAAACGAGAACGAAGGAGAGAGAGAGACGGTGCTCTCCTCGGCGACCTAGCCGGAAGTTATGACGAGCTCGCGCTTCGTTCAAGGACGAAGAATTGTTCGCGCGCATGTGTCCAGTAGTGGGATATAGTGTCAACGACAAGTCGCCGCTTGCAGATCTGGATACCTTGCTGTCGACACCCGCCGGGCCTGGATTGTCTCATGTCAGGATGGCGCTGGCGCGGTACGTACACTCGTACGGCTCGCCGTTGTCGGAGCTAGGGTGGGTCTTCGTCCGTCCGGGGCTAAACCCGGGGGGCAAGAGGGAGAGAGGGGGACGTTTGTCTGTTTGACCGGTACGCGGAGAGTAATCGCATCGATCCGCGAGCCGGTAGCGTCGAGCATGCGATGCCGACAAAAACGCCGCCTCCTCCCGAATTTCTCTTTCTTTGACAGCTTTGGTATCGGTTCGAATCCGCGATTCTTCGAAAAATTATTACTCCTAACCTTTAGGACAGCCCCCTCTTTGGAATAAACACGTAAACGAATGTCAAAACAAAAGATACGTGATGGCAAATTTTGGGAGGAGGAGGCGGCGGCGGCGGCTTTTAAATGAAATTTCAAGTTTTTTTCTTGTGATTTTTTCGCAAATCGCGCAATTGCTGCGAAATTTGAGAATCGACCAAGGCGCGACGGTCAACGACCGATCGTCCCTTCGATGATGATAGCGGTCAAGTATCGCAATGGTCATTAGTCATGTCCGTTCGTTCTTTTGTCCGTTCGGCGGTGCTCTCCCTGTGAGATCGTCGCGATTCGCGACTTTGCACTGGCTGACTGGAAAGTTCTTGGTCAAGTCGCGAGTGAAGGAGCGCGAATCAAGGTGAATATACCTTTTTACGTTAGACATCGACCTTCCTGAGGTCTGGCCTGATGTGGGCTTCGTCATGGCTCGGCGATCCTGCCTGCTTTCATATAGACACGTCCGACCGTGAACGTCGAGAACGCGCGACTCGTTGGAATTCGAATGTAGAAACGTTCCACCGGCCTGTTATCGTGCCTTCGTTCGTTCCTTCGTTCGCTTATTCGTTATTGTCGAGGCTTGCGAAGACGAGTACACTCGACGATCCGACGACGCTGTTGAATGTCGTCTGGACAAAAGACAACTTACCTTTTTTGCCGGATATTTACCAAATATCTTTTTATAAATTGACCGCTCGCCATCAATCACTTAGCGCCAAATATTTATCTCCAAATACACAAGTTTTAACTTGAAATTAATTTTAAACAATGAAAAACGTGTAGAAAGATATACTCTCTGCTTGAGATAAGACAATATTTGCAGAAATATATAGTTGCAGTTGAATAGTCGAAAGATTACGAGTGAGCTGTGCATTTAAATGCCAATTGTATAATGATTGAAATGTCACCAAAACATTTCACTCTTGTTCGCTCTTGTTCGCTCTTGACATTTTTTGTGTTGTAACATTTGTTTAATCGCTATATTTCATCAAGCTTCGTCAAAAATTTCACTGGAAAAATGTAGAGAAAGTATTTTCCACGCTCGTAACATGATATTGTTTGTATATCTTTCTGAAAAAGAAACGAATTTTGTGAAATTATTATATTTTCATTATCTATCTTTATCTTTATCAAATTATCAACATGAATTTTAAAAGTAAAATTCCTGTCCGCTGTCGAGTACATTCATAATAAACACACGTTTACAAATTATCTTTTCGCCCTAATCTCATGTATTATCAAATTTCAATTCGTGGAAATCGATTCAAACGTAATAACAATATTTACAGTTTCGTCGCTAGGATGATTTCAGCAGTTATTATTTCTTGTTCAAATATCTTTCTAGCTTCGAGGCTTGAGACTCAAAAACGATGAATCACGAGACTATAAACGGATTCTCAGACTACATTCCTGACTCTCACTGATCTATGATTTAACCATCGCAATTTCAGCAATTTATTTTTAAGACCTATAACGAATGCCCTTGACACTGCTATTCCCTTTCTGCGAAAATACGGAAATTGTTACGGCTATTTCGTTCGCTCATTTTTACCAAGCTCATTTACCAATTATCCTCTATAGCAAAATTCATAAATAACCCCTAGAAATATATTTATAAACTTTGTAGCAACTCACACTGTTTCGTAAAGTTTGCATCAAACTTTGGCAACGCGTTTACTGATCAACTAAAATTCGCGATTAATTGAAAAATGAAAACTGAAGCGATAATTACGATATTCTACAAATAATTCATTTACAAAGTCCAGCCGAATTTAATTAAAAACTCAACTTTGTGCTAACAAAGTTCATTTAACATTTCGCGTTTGTCAGCGCTTGATTATTTCGAATTTAGAGCTTCGTTAAATTTTACCTTCGCTATTGAACTATCATTGCCCGATTAAAACATCCCGAATGTACTGATAAGCCTCATTTTAACGTGCGATTAAAATTCCCGTTCGCTAATTGCACCATTCGCGGTAGTGTTAGTCGCGGACGATAAAGAGATGATTAAGTATAATCTTCAACACCGGAAGTGCCATGTGCCAGGTATCGACTCGACAACCTCGGCATCTTTTACAACATTGTGCTGACTATTTGCGCGCGTTTTCGTTGCACTTTATCGCTCGCACGTAATTCCCATCCTCCGCGACCTTCGTGTTGAAGATTTATGGACGACTAGCCGAAGTATGCAGGTGCCTTCGGCCTGTTTATGTGTGTCGTCTGGCATTTCCATGTGTATTTAATCCTTCGACGACTCTTGAACACTTTTACTACCACATTACGCGAATGACACCTGTGATTCTCTGACGATTACGACACCTGCGTACACCAGCAGATGACTTTATTTTATAATTCGTATTTGTCGTTTGTTCGTTGATTATAGAGGATCTTCGCGAACAGTAAGACTCTAAATCGCACGCGGATGCGAATTTGCTACCGAGCAAATGCAGGATTTGCTATTTACTACATTTTAATAATAAACAAGATATTGAATCTCGTCGAAGAATCACATTGATGCGCCTTGTGTTACGAAAAGAGAATCATTCGTAGCGAAAACATGTTGCGGCAATATGTTCACGTTACACGTGCGCTTCACGAAGAATTATAACGATTTGTTCATCAATCATTTCGCAGCTGTCGCATTTATACTTCTGATTCTTATTTATTATTTTTATTATCGTTAGCAATTGATACGGAGAATTACCTTATCTGTTAGATAACGTTTTACATTTATTAAAATAGAAAACTGAATAGAGGAAAACTGAATTGAGGATTAATATGGGAATTAAAAATTAAAGTTAAAATATTCCGAGACGTCAAGATCGCTTGTCTAATAAATTACATTGAGTGAGAGTTAAAACACGGGTCACTTGCCTCCCACGCGTCCAATCAAGAGTTTATCCATATTTAAACTCGATAATAAAAGTTTACTTCGAATTCGATCTAATATTCAAGGTTTCGAATAATCCCACGTCTTTAATTTTAGAACTTACAAATTCTCTTCACGATATTTTATCGATAATCCACTGGGCTTTCTGTAATGTTATAAAATTTATTTATTCGCGCTTTATATAATTCTTGTATTTTTTACTTTTTTATCAATTTATATGTATGTCCGAAAATACTGTGAAGTTTTATAGATATCCATTTTTATTACATTCGAAACGATTTAAACGAAATATAATGGAATAATTGATTATTACGTTGCCGTTTCTACATTGAAAAGACAATTTAGACAATACTGATACTGCTCGTTTTCATTACATTTAAAACGCGATTGTCGATATGAATGAATAGTTAATTACTCGGTTTTTCATATAATTGTAATAAAAAAAAGAAAAATAAGTAGTGTTTGCCGGTAAAATAGAGGTACGCTCGGCTCGCTCGCGTTACGTTGAACGACGAATCGGAAAAGCTGCGGCCTTGCCTCGCGGTAATGTTATCGTTTGCGTCACAATATTTTCTCGTCAGCAGCGCGGAGCGTAAAGGTGGGAATGGCTTTGAATATCCTTTGTGCCTGTCGAACAGCTGGTCGTGCGCGCGATCATCAATATATGCGTTCATGTGTCCATCACACTACCACCACTAGTATCGCCGCGACATTGCTCATGTTGTACAATATCATAGTAGATTAAAACACCTGCCCGAATAACATCGATTACTGCTTTACTCGATCCCGTCACCTCGATTAACACGCGACGACGTTCCACTTCTGAACGAGTACGAGTATTAAATATAGTTGAAGGCTTTATTGACGAACCGCTTAGCAATGCAGATACCGAGAGTTTCGATAAACCGTATTCCAAAAATGTAATCGCGATTACTCTTCCTGTATATTTTTCAAGAATTTCAACGAAAGAATATAGGATGTTTTATCAGTCGTTCCTCGTTCACAATCCTAAAGACTCTGATAAATCTGACGATGGGAATAATGAGATTATTTTCAAGTGGCACTTTTTGGCAGCGATATAAATCTTTGCCGAATTCGCTCGTCGAGTCGGCATTAGCGACAGCTCGTCTTTATTAGTTTTTCGTCTGCGATTTCGGGGAATTATTTGAATATTATAGCCGTAACACGGGAGTCGAGGCCAATCGATGTCCGAGGCTCGATGAAATAAAGCCGAGTACAAAGGAAGAGAGGAAGGAGGAAGAGGAGGATGCGATGATGGTGGGAGCAGTGAAGCGCGGCGGAGGGAAGGATGGAAGGAAGGTTGTCCCTCGCGCGCGGTGGCAACCTTCGACTTCAAGGGTACAGGGCCGTACGTCCCTCTTGAGGGTTCGCTTCCCCTTTTCCGTAATGGATCACGATGAATTCCACGGAATTTAAAATCGACTCGCGTTAGGGAAAATTCTTTTCGTTTTTCTCCGCACCGAATCTCTTTTCGTTGAAAATTATAAAGTGGAAATTCATATGAAGGTAGTTTTTAATCGTGGAGATTCTTGGAAATTTTGCCATTTCAGTAATTCTACTAATTTATCTTCCAATGAACGTATTGAAGTTGTACTTTATTTCATTTAACACGCATATTTTAACGTTATTTTCATTTAAAATTTGATTTTAACACGATCAGAATTGTTTTCATACAGTTGTGCACTTTGTAGTAGCAAAATTCCATCACTCTAGCCTTATTATCTCGCTTACAATTCAGGACCAATAAAATTTATCATCATAATCGTGCGTTGTGTTCTATATTTTTGCGCGAACAATATAGATTGCAGTTTGTCTCGACTGTTTAAAACAATGCTCGCAATAATCTGAGCTTTTCGGCCGATTTTTGTGGTCAACGCCTTTCCTCCATCTACACCGACGGCCGAGCGTCATGAGCTTATCCGATTAATGAGTAGGATAATAAATATTTTTATACACAATACTTTTAACAAATGTCTAATTCTTTATAAATTTTCTTAAATTTAAATAAACAGGGTCTTTCCAGGCCAAAAATCCATTCATTTTAATCGAATAGCGCCGCTCATGACGCTCGGTGGCGTTGGCCCTAGCTTATTAGAGACGCGCGCGGTAAGGAGAGGAAAGTAGGCGTCGACCACAAAAATCGGCGAGAAGCTCAGATTATTTCGGGGACCGGTTTAAAATGTCGCTCGGAAGTGTTGATACTCAAATATATCAGCTTTAATAAGGAGAATGACGATTCATCTTCTCGTTCCAATACTAGGTAGGATTAATGTTTAAAAGAATTTATCGTGAAGGGGTTAAGTCGGTCGAGCAATATCAACGGCGCAGAAAGACCACGTAAGCAATTATGTAGTATGCTTATCAAAGTTATCGCTGAGCAATCAAACGGCATGCAAACAAGTGCAGTGCACACGATCGGAGACTAAATTCATTGTAGGACTTTAATTCTGCGATTGGAATTATTTCGGAGCGAAATGTGTGCACCTAATTATGAAATTTGAAAATTTTACTATATTAGAGATGTTTTAAGAAGATAAAAGACGATGTTATCTTTGTGTAAAGTATGCAGTAGAGATCCGACTGGAATACTAAGTGTCATGCGATAATCTGTATTCACACACAAAAGTATCGTTGAATATCTTTAGGGCAACAGTGTAGTCTCGTTCAGTTTTCCAGACGGTATGTTAAAATGTTGAGAGAGAGAGAGAGAGAGAGAGAGAGAGAGAGAGAGAGGAAGAGAGATGGAGAATAAGTCAAACTACGTTTAAAGTTAAACGACTGTAAATCGAAGAATCATTAAACATTAAGCGTATCTAAACGCTTTGTTTATTATCCGCAAAGTCATGATTGCTCGCTCGAGGGATATTTGAAGGGACACAATTCAAGGATATACCTGGTGGCTTGGGTATTCTCGCGGCTAATAGGACGGCTGTAAGGGCGCATCTGCGCGGAGCGGACCTCGCAAATTGGCCGTGAGGCCCAAGGTCGTCCGGTGTATCCCACGTATCGGGGCACTGGCCCCTGTTAGAAACGAGTCGCGGGCACCGGGTAGCTTCCCTCCCTTTGCGGAGATGCCAAAGAAAAGCAATCTTTCGTCCCTAGAAGGACGAATGGGAAGGAGATCCTCGTGAAAGCACTTTTTATTTTCAACCTTTGTAAGCATCATGAAAAAAAAGAACAAACATTCACCAAAAGAACTATTGTATGTGATAAAAGTAAGGAAGTTTGAATTTTTATTAACTCTTTTATCGATAAAAAATGACTGTGAAATAATTAATCGAAAAATTAGAATCTAATAGATTAATTGTATATAAAATCGCAAGTATATATATTTTCGAGCTCACGTCTTTAAATTATGCAAACTTCCTTTTCAAAGTACTTAAATCGAATTTGTAGAAGATTATAAATTTACGTGATAAATGTGTAGAATTGTTTAATTGTCGCGAATTTTAAGGATATTTAGAGATAAATTAACGCTTTTTATTAATCGAGCAGTATTTCCGATAGTACAATTAAATCACGAATTTCCTTCGACGCTACTTTTTTGAATTTTTCAATAATCTACATAATTAGAGTAATTGTATTAAAGAGTATTGACTTGAGAAAAGAATTTCACACGTAGAAATATGTTCTATAACTATAATTGATTTCAATGCATTTTGATTTGGTATTTTCAGAAGCATTTCAAGGTTAATATTTAAGCAGATATTACGAACGAGGAGCAACAGGACCATTCAGTAATTTATGCAAATCATTTAATCACATTAACGCATACAGCATCCGTTAGCTGATATTTACGGTATTTTGGGGTGTAATGCGAGCTCTTTAATTTCCATCTGAAAACTGATTTGTTCAAGTGCATCGCGAATTATTGTTAATGGTCGTTGAATCGTCATTAATAAACATTATAAATGCTGAGAGGGATTTCGTTTATCATGCCGGAGCATATTTTATATTTCATGACGCGTTATTTTGAAGCCAATTCGTTTCGTCAGTTACGCGAACGTATTTAACCGCTTACATTGAACGAAACAATAAAGTGGTATACATATACAGTTGAAAAGCGTTATTATCGCTTTTTACTTTATTTCAGCGAAACGACGTCACACGGTTCTTTATATCAGAAACTTACGCCTCTTATCGTAACCGTGAACCTTGAATCGAGACACGAGGCGAGCAAACTTGCGATGAATGCTACGCGCCAATGTACGTCGAGAATAGTGTAAACTTAAATTACGAGTAAATTTTTTCGAGAACAAAATTAAAGAAATTTTGCGAGACAAGTAAATATTTTGCGCTAACTTGTTATTGTTATTGACATGCTTCTCTTTCTCTCTCTCTCTCCCTCTCTTCTTTCCTTGCTTTTTTTCTCTTTGTCTTGAATGATTTTATTAAACCAGTTTAGTCTCATAAAGTATCTTATGGCAAAACTGTGGCCTGCGTCATTCCCTGCGTAGGAATACATGAGCGGAGAGAAGATTCATCGCGACTAACAGATAATAACGCACTCTTTCATCACTTTCTTACTAACCTTTCCTCGAATAAACAACTTTATTCATGATTCATCATATAAGAACTCAACAATTTCATGTGCTCGACAACTCGTCGCTACATCTTAATCTTCTTTTACATCTGTTTCTATTAGCATTTATAGAGGCTTATCTATTGTCTCTTCGCTTCTTACGCAATTTGAACTGCAGGACGATTTTAGCATTTCTCGAATGGATATCGCGAACAAAAGTTTACGCGCCTTGCGCTGTAATTTCGATATCTTATATGCATGCTGTATCAAATGTTTTGAAAGTCCAATCCAAGTTATGTAACAACTAAGCAGTTCAACAAATAAGCAACAAACCATGTAACAAATATGTAACAACCGTTGCGACAGTATTCAGAGGTATTGAATATTAATAATGCACCGCGTTCTCTCTTTCTTTATAATGGGAATAAATTTTATTCTTATTAACTTTATATACATTTTACACTTTAATAAAATTTAATCGAAATTCCAGTTTCGAGTATTTAAGCTTTGAAAGTCAAAGGGTAATGATAATTTTCAAGCACCTTGTATTTTTATTTTCAATACGTCAATATGTCAGTTCGAGATACGCGATATCCAACGCGTATGTCATCGCACGTACATTGATTATTCTTATCATTTCACGCCTTCTCAGAGACAACACTGTGCTCGACTGCAGCTGCCGTGCACATCTCTTTCCTCTGTCATCTCACGTATTACGGCATCCATGATGTACACGTAGATCATGGCTGTTTACCGCGATGCGGTCGCTTCGAGTCCAAGGCTCGGTTGAACTGGCCGTCGAGAGACCGAACCAACCGCATTCATCCCTCGACACATCTCCCTCGCGAACGAACGAACGAACGAACGAACGAAGCAACGATCGCTCTCGTCCTCGTGAAGCGACAAGTTGGCGCGTGCAAAACGCGAAGGCGAGTCGCGCTCGCGGCGCCCTTGAAGAGAGTCAGCCTTTGTCTTATCACACACTTGGCTTACGCGAAGCAGCGTCAGCCTTGACTTCGCCCCTCTTCATCGCCGCGTCTCGTCTACTGACTTTCCTGCGAAAATCGACCGACTGGCAGGCGGGCGGTTTCTTCGATTTCGCTTCGTCTCACCGAGTTCCGTCGATTCAGGGTGACGTAGTTTTTTTTAAGTAGGATTTTTTATATGTGATAGAAAACATTTTCCGTTTTCGAAGCAACGGCGAAATTCTACACATCTTTTTACTTTTTATCAAAATTATTTTAATATCCGTTTTATCATACATGTATCTCATAGGTCGTACGTGCGTTGGTTGTTAGATTTTTGGATTATTATTGTTGAGAATATTTTTATAATTTGCCAAAAAGATGGAAATAAGTTACATGGGTAAAGTATATAGCAAGGAGAAAAAGTAATACAAAGAACAAAATAACACAATATGCATAGAATTGGAGGTAAAGCGATATGATGCGTAATGGTAGGGAATGTCAAATAAGCTATGTAACAACGTCAAGGCTATATATCATCGCTGTCAATACATCAAGGTCTTAGTGCACATATATAGCCACGTGCCTGCAGAGGAAGCGCTTCGGCATTCGGATGTCAGAATTGAATTTCCTCCTTAATATTTCCGCCTTAATATTTCCGCAACATAAAACAGCTGCTTCTAACTGACAATGATACTAATCTCATGCATATGTTTACAATTTTTTATCAATAATTATATACTATTTAAATTTCTTGCATATTTATCAGTATGCACAATTTATGAAGCTTTAGTTTACAGTGTTTATTAATATTCAATATATTTTACATTTTTTACAATTAAAATAATCGAAATCTTGGCCTTGGTAAGATAAATTTTTATTCTTCGAACATCTGAATCGCAATGACGAATGCCGAAGTGTGAGCGAAATACTTTTCGTTGTTTTCCGTCTGTCGCGAATTGTTATCGCGGTTGCACCGATGCATCAGCGGCGGCGGCGACGACGCCTAATCGCAATAATCGTAAAACAACGATATTTTTAACCTCGCGCTACGTTGCAGTCGGTCGCCTTCCACGACCTTCCGATCTTGACACTGAAACTTCTTTTTTCTATCACTTTTTTCCGCGAACGTCGCCGCGGACTTACGCGTGTCGCGTTACCGACCGCTGCCTATCGGTCTTACGAAACAACCGGATGAATCAGATATGGAAATAAATGTACCTAATTATGCAGTGCACGGAGTCGCCGGAGGAGACACCGAACAGGGAAACAGTACGGGAGCTATCGATCGTGACGAATAAGGCTAACGAAAGGGTCGTGATGTTCGCGACACGCGGCGCTCTCGCATGCGGAAAATCGTATTTTGAAGACGCAATCTCATCCGGTTGCGACACTACATCACGCCGACCTTCGTCGTTTTTATCTACAATTACATAGTAATCCATTCAATTATCGGAGAAGCGATTGAAAAACAATGTCGTTCAAGGATATTTTTGCGAAATCGAGGGACGTGCGAGATAAATGCGCGTGTTTCGGGGGAATTAAAAATGCGAAACGACGTTGCGTGACAGATGATTGATAAATTGCGCGCGATTAAATTGAGAAAATTGTTGGAGAGCGTGAAAGCAATTTGGAGATAATTTCGCGAAAACTGGAGATGAAAGACGGAATTTATATTGCTGGAAGATAGAAATGTATGTATATTCGCGAGATGGCGTGAATCTCGAAGCGATTTGATAAAAAGCTACCCGCGATGTCGAGCTCGCAGGCACTATAATTACGTGATTTCGACATACTATAGACGGTTTTCACCTAACTTCCTCGTTTTCACCGGCGAGTTTGTGTCGGGGCTGCGTTCTACTTTCCCTTGAACTCTCGTGGCCCGACCCACGCCTGCATAAGTCCAACTCCAAATGAAATATCTCGATCGCTCGACAAAGAGATACTGACTTTAGAATTGGTTCGCATTTTGCGAAAAATCCTACCCTCGCCTTTTCCGAAAGCCGAAAGCAGCCAGGTCGTAAACGAGCAGGAAACAATCCTGTTGCAATAGTTGTATGTAGCTTCGATTTGTGATTTCTCTTTCAACCTTTATGTTAAAGTAACATTTGAAAGATGATGGCTTTAGTTGTAGTATTTAAATATCTAGTTTATTTATTTCATACTTTAATTTAATTTTGATATTGCAAGATTTAAAGTTCCGAAAGAGCTTGTTTTTCTAGAAAGCTCTTTTTTTGTTCTTAGTTTCTGTTTTATATGAAATGAAATGGATAGATTCTTGTGAGTTATATATTTATTCTCTCATCGACAGAAACACTTCGCTGTTCTGCTTATGCTGTACAGTGGCGATCGCAATCGCTTTCTCAAAACGGTATGATAAAACGGTGTTACGATAAAAACATTCGTCTCTCTTTCTCTCTCACTGCCGCCGCTCTTCTTTGTCCCGAATCTGTCTCGACTCTCCCTCGGTCTGGCGATACCTTTAGTGGTATCTAGTGCAAAAGCAACGTGGGAGTATAGTATTGGAAGTGCGGCTTCTGTGGAAGTGAAAGTTACAGTGTCGAACGTATGAACGAACGAACGGACGGTCGAACGCGATTCGCTCAAAAGTCGAGGCTTTCTCTCTCTTTCTCTCTCTTTCTCTCTCTCTCTCTCTCTCTCTCTCTCGGAAAAAACAGGGAACAATATATGTAATCATATGCTATTGTTAAATTCACGATTCAATTACTCTTTTTTTTTATTATTAAAATAGAGAATTGTGGTTCTAATAGTTGGTTGGTTCTAATTTTCGCTGGAGCGCGAATTTCTCAATCACTGCCACGATAGCTTTCTATTTATATAGTTATTTGTATCTTTCTTATTTTGCTTAGACAAAGATTGACGCCAAATAGCTGAAACCGTTCGTCGTTAAAATTTAAATTGCAAATTCTCGAACATGCTTAATAATTTATTCGGCGAAAATAGTTGTCAATGTTGATTCTATGTACGAGTTTTATTTTTGTTATTTTTCTTTTTTTCTTTTTTAGCGAGTTGATTTCGAGCGAATTTCATCGCAAAAATTTAATTTTTTATTTTTCGGTTATTGGGATTACCGCGGTCCGATGCCGATTCGATAAATGTGCGGGACTAAAATACTCGATTTCACGAACAGTTCCGTACTTGGCACGAGACACGATCGCGTGTTCTGCGCGTTTTTCTTCCTTTTGTTCTTCCCAATTCTTTTTCTCCCATTTTTCGCGCTGTTTTACTCGTTCGCGGGATTTGCGCGATCGATCGACCGTCGATGACTTTATTTTAGACAAATTCGATTGCCAAAAATTCGTGAGCGAATTAACAATAGTCGCGAAATTGAGATTTCATCACTCCGAGATGAGATAATGTACCGTTACGCATAGCAATTATAATAATATAGAAAATGTCGTACAGGGGAAAACATCGTATGTTCTCTTTTTAAAGCTGGAATAATAATTGATAGCACCGTGTAAATTTGGAGCTTGGTTATACATATTCACGACATAATTATTGTACCGTTTCGTCGTGTCGAAATGCAGGATATTCACCGCCATTCATATATTATGCTAATCCAATAAACTCTTCCATCTCATCGTCCAGAAATATGGAGAGGTCGACGGCCCCCGTGACGTAATGCGGGCACGCGCACACAATTAACGACTTTCTGAGCGAGTACAGTGTGTATGACGGGACGACTCGAATGGATGATTCTCGCATTTGCCCGATTTAACCAGACGGTTCTGTTTTTTTTTGTTGCAGGCTTGCGGTGAGCGACTGTGCGCCTCAGACGTCGCGGGTCAGCTCGAACTTGCACAGCAGCAGTAGTATGGCAGTGAGCCGCGTCCCGAGCCCACCGCCGCCGGAAGTGAACACCCCCGTAGCTGAGAATTGGTGTTACACGCAGGTACGTTTCGTTGTTGGCGGTTCATTGTCCTCCATTGCGCTCTGCGCGCGGTTAGCGATCGATTCGCCTGCGCCGAAATTTATCCAGCCGTCGTCCGAGCGACGGAAATGAATAGACACGAGATTTAGGAGCGTTTAAGGACGAGCGGAAATGGAGGTTTTATTCTGAACGAAATATTTAACCGTGCAAAAGTTATTCAGCTTTAGGTAAGATTTGCACAAATAGGATTAATTTTTCTACAAACACATTTTTAAAACTCAACTTAAACATAAGAATTTGTTGAGCGTTATTTAAATCGTTCGCTCAATCACTGTCGTCCGTAAATTATACATGATGTTATTGGAGACATTTCTAATGACATTTCTCAATGCTACATTTTCGAAAATTATGTTAAACAACGTTGTTATGTTTGTAAAAGCATAATTTTCAAAGATGCAACATTGCATAAACGTACGGAACAGAATCATTCGATTCTGAAATTCAACGAACTTACCCCATTCTGGAATTCACGAACTTATTTCTCTCAAATTAATATTCAAAGAGTGGAGAGATTACGTGTATGTTAAGAATTTAGGAAAAATTTTCTGTTTGTAATTGGATTCCATTTTTTACAAACACGAGAAATAAGTTGTTCGATTGCTTCCGTGGTCCTAGGTCATCCGAGTTTAATCGTTGAGTGGATTCGGTCGATCGATATATTCCGTATTGAGTGAGAGGACAAAAGACGAAGAGGGCAAAGAAGGCAGGTTCACGTTAGAGAAACGCGGAGAATCGCGCAGCGTCGTTGGCGCGTAGCGCGCGCGTGAGAGCACGCGCTCCTGGCGCTCTCATTCTATTTTTACTGCGCTCGTCCCCCTCGCACGATGTGAACGACCTGCAACTAGATATCTCTCGTCGCTCCTCCCGTCCTCCTGCCGGTCGGACTCCCCGCGGTCGACGCTCGCGGAAACGTTCCACGATTTTCGCTGGAAATTTGCACGACCACCCTTTTCCTCTTTGCATTCCGCTGTTATTTCCGCTTTACGCAGCCAACTTGCACGCGATTACATTCGAATGCGATCATAATCACGTTACGACTCGCGATTATGTCTGTGCGTCGGCGCTCCGAATGCCGGATAAATAGATAGAGACTCATTATCGGCTTGGGCGAGTCCCCACAGGCTGTCCCTCTCTTTCTCGGGGAGATTCGTAATGGACAATAGACAATTGTCCGTTGACAATGGCAGGGAATGGTGGAGTTAGGAAGTTAGCTTAATAACAGAAGCACCGCGCGTAGGTCGAAAGTAGCAAACATAATAACGAGGAAAATATCAGCTCATTATTTTGACAGTATTAATAGTAATAAAAAGTGACGTGATATTTTCGTGAGATTCAGAGATGTTTTTCAGGACGTAATTTTCGAAAGAAAGATCCGACAGCGAAAAGTGCTCGCAAATAATGAAATATTTGTACCGACAAAATCCAATGGTTTCTCACCGTTGTATATTTAATCCTCTCGTTCTAATTTCGACAGCGAGCGGAGTAGAATGCGAACATTATTACGTTCGCTTTCGCGTGTTGCGCAAGAGCGACCGCTGAATTTTATGATACTGTCCGCATAAAACCTCGCTCGTATTGGTGGAACACGTCGCGCACCGCTCGATCGGCACTTGCCTATAAATCGAAAGTCAATTCGTGCTCCAGTTAACTTTCGTAATGCACGATACCGATTTCGCCGCGTCAGCAGTTCGCTGCAACATCACCTGTGCGGTTTGCGGCCGGTCGATCGCAGCGATTTATCGCATCTCGATAAAGCATGACAAGAGCACGATTGCAAATGCACATCGTTTTCGATTTTGTCAAAAATTTGCAATATCGCCCGTCAAAAATCTCCACGTTTTGTTTTCACGTATAAAAGTTGCATCAATATTGGCAAAGTGATGTCCTGAGGCGCGTATATTTTGGGTTCAAGGTTGACAGTTACGAAACAATTGTGTCATGAGAAATCCCTGGTATTTAACGTTATATCCTTCGGCTGTTTTGGCCTTTTATTCATACGAGGACATGTAAATATGTCTGGTGTTGTGCGAGGTCACTGCGGGATTATTTTATATACAATCTACTATAAGAATTTCTGCAGAATTATGTGTAGTCTTTTTCGGGAAGTAGATCTTTTTTGAGAGAGATTTAATTTCGCAACTCTCGGATTTCTAATTCTTTCAATGCGCAAATAAAATATTATTCTTCAGCTGAGATGAAATTGTAGAAAGTCTATCAGTTCTTCACACTTGATTAATCTGCGGATTCTTTGATCCATCTCTCGGAGTCAACTTTTTGAAATCGAATTCTGATTGAAGTTAAATGAGGAGTAAGATTCTTTTATTCTCTATTCGTGTCTCTTGAATTTATTCCATCAGAAATTCCTCATCCGCAAGTCGATAAAAAGACGAAAATAGATGAAAAAAAATATCTCGAGCTTAAAGTGACTTGATTACGTCCTTAATAAACGTCTTTACAAACACGTTGCATTTGCAATATTTTCTACGACACGCGGAAGTATTTGAATTTATTGAATTTGCCCTCTGCGACTGGTTGGAATATTTAGGTAGGCTTGTGAAACACGCTTGTAGGTATGCGGAGAGTCACGCAAACCGTTCAGGTGCCTAACACTTAGCTCATAGGAAATATTTTCGCGAAATGTCCTTGCGGTCATTCATCTCTCTGCGGCCGGCGGTGTGCATCGTGCGTCGAGATCCGCGCGAGTCGGGGCAACGATCGTTTACCTCGGCGCGGCGGTCGTGCACCGCGTCCAGGAGGAGGACTGTGCTCCTCCACCGGAAGCCGATCGACTCGGTGGACTTGGTTCGCTTGGTGCTTGAACCCGCGCGCCGCGTTCCACGGCACTCCCGTAAACGGGCACGGGTGATTCAAGGCCGATCGCCGCCGTTGCCGCTGCCGCCACCGCAAGCGGGTTGAACGACTCCTAGGGGCGTCGACCGGGTCGCCTCCTCCACGTCGCCGCCGCTGCTGCCGCCACCGCCGCCGCCGCCGCCGCGTTCCTCCTCCTCATCGCTCCACCTGATGGCGGCGATTCGCGCCGACTCGCTACGCGGAACACCCGGGAGAGAGAGACGATGAACCCTTCGACCTCTCTTCTCCAAGTTTTATACGTCGCTTCCGCTCGCGACTCGACCGGGCCGCTCGCGAGATGTTCCACTTGGTCGTTCCGAAACGGAACTGCGAACCGCTTTCCATATAAATTTCATTGCGCGATGTTAATTGTATGAAACACCCGGAACCGTCGTTTGTTTATCAGGAAGTCTGGGGTTTCTGAGCTCCGCGGAGAGTACTATAATCTTTACATTTTGATGGGAGAGATGCCTGAGTCGACAAATTTAAGATATTGGAATGGAACATTTGAAATTTAAATAGATAAATTTATTTTAATTCTTTAAATGTACATAAATATTTATATAGAAACTTATACATCATACATCTTATATAAAATTTTGAATTGTTTATTAACATCTTAGCTTAATCACTGACTTTGTCTCGATTTAAAGAAAATAATTGTAATTCTTTTATGATTTTACGATTCGATTGAAGTGTGTATAGTAGCGAGTAACACTAGGCTCCACGTTTCTTCCTCTTCCTATCGCATTGATAATTTCCCATATGAGTCACAGTTATATTATTGGTTTCATCGTCACGTCCATCAGTTAGCCGTAGGAGAAGGACGATACGCGTGAACGTCCGCATCAAGCGTATTCGTAATCGTCGAACGAAGAAGCCTAGCTGTTGGCACATTACCAACGTATAGGATTACGTCGGAGGAACGAAATTAACTTGAGAAAGTAGTACTACACTGTCGGCTGCTTAAAGTTTCTCCATTGTGCGAGTATAATGCCTCTAATTTTTCCTGGCAAATCCACTAAAAAGTAATCGTAGTAACAAAACTATTATTCAAAGTTTAACTATAAATTGAGCGATTATCTAAAAATTCTGTACGATAAATTTCGAGTATATCAATGCCCTGAAATTATATATATGCGCGAAAATAAAATCCTTAAATAATTTAAAATTATTAAGAATTGCAAAAAGAAAATTATTAAGGTCAAGAAATTTTTTTTATCACGATCATCTGTCAGCTATCTTGAAATTTAGTGTACTATTATTTTTTCTCAGAATAAATACAACAATCGACAAGTATTATGCAATAAAGTAAAATTTTATTGGAGGTCAATTTTCATTGATTTAAAATATTGATTTTATATATGAACATAGGCGAGTCTGAAAAATTTCTCCGGTTTTCTTGCAATTGCGAAGAATATACAATGGTTATTGCCACAAAAAATTACGGTGCAAGCATATTCGCGTACCTGCATTTGCCCAAAAGTTCGATTATCTCGAATTTTTTCTCGAGTCTTGTAGCGAGACATCACACGCCTCTCCTGCTTTTTGTTACCTGCCGGGCAAGCGAATCGTTGTAAGCCGTAAGAAGTAACCGGCCACGAAGAAGATTACAGTACGAGCGTGCGTTGAACTCTCGTGCGAGAGAGATAGCCACCTTCTTCCTGCTTCTCGACGATGCGAATGTCGACCTCAAGCTTCCGATCCGCGAAGGTCACGCCGAGGTGAAGATCATCGAACCCGCTCGTCCAGCAATCATGAATAAACGCGTGAATACACCCATGATCGGGAAACATGTCTAAATACAGGAAAGAGAGAGGTCCTTGACGCACGAATGTCATTCATCAGCCCAAGAACAGATTAGGTATTCCACAAGACCTATCAAATTACAAGGTTGTTTCTCTCTTTTACATTATCTTAGATAAAATTTTTTTCAACAGAAATGTTATAATGTTTGGCATTTGAAAATAATAATAATATCTCGATATCTTTATGTCAATCAATATATATTAATTTCTATTTTATTTTACATTTTAGATTCGATAAATATTGTTTCGAAAGCTTTAATTAGTCGTTTCGAATATTAGAAAGTGCAAAATCGTAAATATCGTAAATAAATATTAAATCAATTAGGAGAGATTAAGCAACTGTCTCGAACACAAAGGAATTGCTTATGATTGAAAACAGATCGTCGAAAAGAGAGAAGAACTTTCACTGAAACTCTCGAGAACAGCGAAGGTATGGTATACCTCGCAGATGTTTCTCACGCTTTCCTCTGTGTATGGTCCCTTTTCTACGGGTAATAGGCGGCGAACAATTCCAGAAGAAGCTTCACATATGCGGCTCGCTCTGGTTCAGCGGGAGAAATCCCGCGAGATTCTGTTACACAAAAGATCCGGCGTGTATTCGTGAATTTCGGGAGTATTTCACTCTAAACAGCATAAATTCGAATTTTTAATTGGATATTACGCACATTGTGTTGTCTTTTAGCTTATTTCCATACATATATTATATATATTCAAATGGTGAAGGACGTGGAAGAGTGATATCTCGGTAGACAAGCAAAATTCGCGCAACTCGTTCCTGTATAATGAAATAAAGCAATTTTTTTTTCAACATTATGAAAACTGCATTCCGAATCTTATTAATATTATACATTTTTTACGTATTTTTTTTTGTGTATTTTTCTCTGCGATATTTTTGCGTGTTGTGCATATTTTATCAGATATATGAAGTTTTATATATTTTTGATCAGCGTCGTAATCCAGAAAAATACTAACACGTAGACTGTGCAGCGCTGGTTAAATTTATATAACTCTCGATATAACATGACAGAGAGGAGAAGGGAGATTCTGTCTCAGATCCAACTTGTAGTCGGTACTACGTACAAACTTGTAAGCAGTCGCTGTCTTCAGCGCAGTGTTATATTCTGAGATAGACAAGCCGGTAGAACCTGTCAGATTCCACTTAGAGCCAACTTTGCAATCGCTGAATTCAGTCTTCATTATCAACCGACAAACTTCTCTCGTCTGCATCTTCTCAATGCAGAATATGCAAATATCGCTTTATAATCTTCAAAATAGCTCATTTTTATATATCACATGTGTCTTCTTAATTTTGATAGCAAAAAATTACAAGATGTCTTTTTAGTAGGAGCATAAATAAATTCTTGTGATTTTCTTCTTATTTTAACAATTATCTCAAATATTTACGCAGTTGCATCCGCACTGCAACTCTAATTGCTGCGATTTCTAATTCTTGCCATTTTCTCCTCGTTGTAATTTTATATGAAAAAAACTTATTTTAATTTTGTTTCTAGATTTTCGTTAATTACTGCGAAAGAATTTTATTCCAGAGCGTGATAATAAAACAGTAGTCGCTCACTACTCGGTATAATTTTCTCAATACGCACAGCACCGTTTCTCGCAATACGAGATGAGGCCACGTAATCGTTGCGGCAGATGGCCGATAAGAGCTCTAAGCAAAGTTTACCATTACGGAATACTAGACGAATAGATTTGGCCGCGGACTACCGCTCATTCATCAAGGTCGCACGCACGACGCTGACGTCAGAGATCATTGACTTCTTCCGGGGGACTCGACCTTTTTATGTCTTTTTTTCCGTATCTCCTTTTTTTGCCTCTTGTTTGCGTACATTTTAAATTCTCTCTAAATATCCGAGATAATTTTATCTGACCGTATTTGGAATGCTTTGATTAAGTCGTCGACCGAATTTCAAACTTCACGAGCACTTTATTTATTTGACACGTTCGTATGGCACGAAGACGAAACTCGGAGCAGTCCACGTCCGCGATATCGATGCATATTAATGCGAATTCTCGCGGCGGAAAAGAAAACGGTTACACATACCGAAACCGTTACCGACAAAGGTAGGCGGAAAGAAAAAAAAAGCTCGTCCTTTGAAACAACAAAAGTCACATGTTCACCGTTAAAGCTGTCGATGTAGTCCGAAGAAGTTGCGCAAGCAGATCGAGAATCCTTCAAATCGACCCTGAATCTACGTTCCCTTCCTCCTTTACGCTACCTACGTGTGTAGTACTTGGCCTTCGAGGCTCGATATTAGCGTGCGTTCGTTTTTATGATCCTCTCCGGCAATTTACCAAACGTAGATCAGAATAGACCTCCAGGTTGTATCGATTATATTTACATATCTTTGACGCAAACGAATGGAACGCGTGATTTGAATCGATCGATTAAAATGCAATTAAATGTGATTGAATACGCATATGAAGCAAATGACTTATGAGCGTGATTAGATAGCTACACAATGTGGCTTAACTACGACATTTACTATATCAAGGGAATAATTTATAATCACCGGATGTGTCTCCTCTCTCTTTCCCTCCCAGGAGACTGCATGGATCGACTGACGCTGCCCGAGCACAAAGAAGTCGCGTTATCTTAGTTTAGTTTCAATTATAAGATAACGTTGTATTCTCGCCGGAGAAAAGAGTTCGCTCCTTTCCGGAAGATGAATCGTCCGTCGATTATTTCCACGCTTCTAACCCTTATTTGTAGGAATTACGAGAAAGAGGGTACGCAAACACACCTAACGTAGACCCGTGTCCCGTGCAGGACCGGGGAGATAGATTGATTTTCTAAACCGTAAAAGCAGAGCATTGCTAGAGCCCACGACGACGGCCATGAACCGGTGTTTGCGTAGCTCTTTTAGCGTAGTTAGATTAAGCTAGTTTCCACGGGATAGACTCTGACGTGGTGTCGCATTTGAAGGTTTTATGTGCACAGGTAAAGGTGGTCAAATTCAGCTACATGTGGACGATAAATAACTTCAGCTTTTGCCGCGAAGAGATGGGGGAAGTGCTCAAGTCGTCTACATTCTCAGCCGGGGCCAATGATAAGTTGAAATGGTAAGATTACATCGAGCTGTCTTTTGTCGTCTATAACGATGATGACACATTTTTTTCTCTCTCTCTCTCTCTCTCTCTTTCTCTCGCGCGAAGACTCTTCGGACTTTTCGAGGAGATAATGTAATCGCTTGTAATAACGTATATTAAAAGATAGTTTAAGATTCTTTGAATTGCATACAAAGATAATTCATGCGCATATCAATGTGTAGCAGTGGCAATTTGAATCGCGATTAATCGCGTGATGACAATTAGTAAAAGCACTAATGCGATCTATTTAGCGCCAAGCAGACAGTCCCCACCATTTGTGAAGAAAGAACAATTTGTAATTGATTTAAAGCTGTAAAACTTTGTCAAGGTTTTCGAAATTTTGAACTGCGAATTTTGTGCGTTCTGTTGCGTCTCTCCGAGTGTGATTTTATCGATTTTAAACTACGCCGAGTCAGCATGTTTTTTTTTAGCACACACCGCATTTGTAGAACAAGATCTTAGAAATTCTAGAAAATGTGGTGGACAGTCGTTTAGTGCCTAAATAAGCAGCGAGCCCACTGTCTATTGTTGGTCGTGCTGCCTTTTCAGCTTTATTGGTCTGCTTGTATGGCATGTTTCGAGAAAGAAATGTGTTTCAAGCGGCGAAATGAAAGCTCAACTGTCGCTCATAAATCTATGCTTAATACGAGAGAGGACTGAAAGAGATATATTTTCAAGTGTAATTCGAAGGAAGAAGACGTCTGATGACAACAGTGTCGTGTCAATTGTTGCGATAATTGATTTCCAGGTGCCTGAGAGTGAATCCTAAAGGTTTGGATGAGGAAAGCAAAGACTACCTGTCGCTGTATCTCCTTCTCGTTTCGTGCAACAAATCTGAAGTCAGAGCAAAGTTCAAATTTTCTATTCTTAATGCCAAAAGAGAAGAAACCAAAGCAATGGGTAAGTCGGTAAACGTGCATTCTAGATCAATACATAACCGTATTATATGTGTTTGTGCAGGGGATGTGCAGTGCAGAGTATTTTAGAGACTTTCGTCGATTGAATCGTAAACAATTTTTCTCGATAACGTTTAAAGCGAAAGTTGGATATTATATTGAATAATAATAAATTGGAGCACGATTGAAATATACGTGGTTTAAATAATTTGTTCTTTGTTCTTGCAGAAAGCCAACGTGCTTACAGGTTCGTCCAGGGTAAAGATTGGGGCTTCAAGAAATTTATCAGGAGAGACTTTCTTCTGGACGAGGCCAACGGACTGCTACCAGATGACAAACTCACGATATTCTGTGAGGTATATACCTTTGTATGTCGTTTGTAACACTTATCTCGCTACGCGCATCTTGCCGAGTGAGCGGTATCTAAAGTTTGAATTGTCCGCTTAGGTCAGCGTAGTGGCAGACAGTGTCAACATCTCCGGCCAGAGTAATACGATACAGTTTAAAGTACCGGAATGCCGGTTACCTGATGATCTCGGACTATTATTCGAGAACCAAAAATTTAGCGATGTAACACTCACAGTATGCGGTAGGGAATTCCAAGCGCACAAGGCCATTCTCGCAGGTAACAACCGTCTTCATTTTATGAGTTTCATTTAATTTACGGCATAACAATGCCTGTTGTGTATGCCAGACGAATTCTGTTATGCTCTAAATAAAGCAATAATATACATATAATCGAAGAAGTAAAAAAATAAAAACTAAGTAAAAGAGGAAAGTAGAATGTGTGTGAGAGAGACAAAGTTTTGTTAACTCTACGATTACGATTTGCAGCGCGAAGTCCCGTTTTCTCGGCGATGTTCGAGCACGAGATGGAAGAAAGAAAGCAAAATCGTGTGGATATCACCGACGTGGACCACGAAGTGCTAAGGGAAATGCTGCGATTTATCTACACTGGTAAAGCAGCGAATCTGGAGAAAATGGCGGATGACCTGTTAGCCGCGGCGGACAAGTACGCGCTGGAGAGGCTGAAGGTAATGTGCGAAGAAGCACTTTGCACAAGTTTAGCCATTGATAACGCGGCCGACATCCTCATACTTGCCGATCTCCATAGCGCCGATCAGCTTAAGGCGCAAGCGATAGACTTCATTAATACGTAAGTTTTTTTTGCAGTGGAGAGAGTTGTTGCGAAATAGATCGACGACTCGTCGGCTAGAAAGATAATTTTGTTGTCCGAGGACAGAAATTACATTCTTTAGCTGTGCGAGTAAACGCGGCACGGAACAGGCGATATTAATTCGATGATGATACTTGCAGGCATGCGACGGATGTGATGGATACTATGGGTTTCAAGTCCATGGTCAACTCCCATCCGCACCTAATAGCGGAAGCTTTTCGAGCGCTTGCGACCCAACAGATCCCACCGATCGGACCGCCCAGAAAACGGGTGAAACAGAGCTGAAAGCAATCACCGCTGACTCCGGGCACGACCTCCACATCGCCCCCACCACTTTTGCATCCCTCTTGAACCTTTGTGTACAGTGATATAACGAGGTATAGTAGTGCTAAATAAATGTTTCCTAGTGCGCCACCCTCTGGTCTGAAATTGAAGTTGTCGACGAGAACTGACGCGAGAACCAACCATCCAACCGACTGTCAACAAGCTTTGGTTGAGAATGTCCAGAGATCGACGGGAGGAAAGGGAGAACCGTCTGTCCGTCCGGTCGGTCGAGGGCGAGTTTAAAAGAGCGTTCTCACACATACCCAAACTGTTGTGTTCAAGTGAGTGCCGGTAGTAAAAAGATATAGTGATGCGACCACACCATCAACGCAACTCTCGTTCATGTCTTCGTGCATCGAAGAAGGGAAGGACGAGCCGTCCGAAAAACGTACACACCCACAACCCCACCAGTACACGAACCGTACTTCTCGACCGGCCTGTGCGCGAGTCAATTCATCGTAGCACCGTCATCGGACAACGCGCTCGTTTTCTTCAATGCCAATACCGATGCCAATCGATCAGCTGTCGGTGACACATTGAAACACGTGCCACCAGGCTCATCATTATCATCGTGAATTTGCTTTTTCCTTTCCGTTTATCATCGAATGAACGAACGAACGAGCGGAAAGCGCACGACCGCGCGAGGCACCGGAGGTATATAGAGCTAGCCAGAGAGGACCAAGAAGGCGAGGAGCTTTCTCTCCATTGTAACTCGCCGCCGCGATTGCTGTAACGACGACAAAAGCGCGATGCACGAAGGAAGTTGTGATAGATGTCGGCCAGACTATTTAAACATTTTGTTCCTTTGTCGAGAGAAGAAGGAGAAACGACAAAAACGAATGAAGCGGATGTTCCGTAGCGCTGTTCGCTCGAGCGCGGAGAGAGATACTTGGTTTGTTTCTACCGATAGTAGTGATCTTTTTTAGTTCTAGCGCGTCGCAAACTCTTCCAAGACGGAGATATCATGCTAGTTAGTGTTCTTTTTTTATGATCTCTTTCTCTGAAACATATGTACGATTATTATATTATTATTATCATCATCCATCATTATCATCATCAATCAACATCATCATCATCATCATCATCATCATTACCACCACCACCATCGTCATCATTATCATCATCATGAGTACTATTAATGCTACACAATCTGTGCCCTATGTATTTTTGTATATTTTTTGTCTAGAGATGAGAGAAAATTCATCTTTCCCTTGATAAATTCTATTTCCATTTTTCGTCCTTTCTCCCCATTTCTCCCGTTCATAGGCACAGTTTGTTTTGTTTTCTGGAGTATTGCATACTGTAAGCGAAGTGATAGGATCGAATTATTATTCTTAATTATTATTATTAATGATTATTATTAATGTTTACGTTATAAAATTTATGGTTGTCCATAATTTTTCGAATCGTACGTTATCGCAGCGAGTATCGTGGAAATACTTTGTCCATCTTACGCCTTATATTGTGTTTTTTTAAAAAAACGTTACGATCGACAAATTCAAAATCGCCATGTTTATTATGGATTAATTGAAGAAAAAAAGAAAAAAAAAGGAAATTGTATAGGATAAACGTTATAGTCAGTTAGAAACGGCTTAAATGCTTTTGTTTGTGTGTGTCATTGATTTGATTGAATCGTAAAAATTATGTGGTCAGTGAACCGAATTATGGACAACCACAAGAGGCGAAAACCAATAATCAATCGTTTAGTACCGTGTACTGGCTTCCTGATCCTCCGACCTTTAGCTTTACCAAGAATCGTCTTAAATATGCGGAATACTTATTACCATTTACACACATCATTAATGATGACAATTAATGCCATACATGTTCTGTGATAAGACCACTGTAATTACTGCAATTGTAATCGATCCTTTCTAGAGACAGTCTCCCCCTCCCCCTTGCCCCCTGTCCTTGACGATCCTGGCAGCCAGTGAATTTACTTGTTATATAAAATACATACAATAAGCGACAGTCGTTATCCGGACAGTCCCAAACCTAGGGTTTAGTCACTCTCGATTTTAAGATTTTTACACTGTACATATCTGCTGTATATTTTATAAGGACCGAACACAAACAAAAAAAAACAATATGGAGAATCCTACACTTTTACGAAACCGTACAATAATCAGTATAATTTATTTCAATTTTACAGACTGCGCTAAGCTCATGTTCCTTGAAACACATTACCGATACTTTAACTAAATGTAATATAACGCCGACAAATTGATACAAATTAGGAGGTACACACACATGTACAATCATTGTAACACATCGAACGATATGATTTACGTTGAAGACAAAGGATTGAATTAACAATGGAAATCTAGTTAGAACAATTTTTCCACTCTTTCTACGCCGATCTTTTATTTGAGTCTTATTGCGATAGGACTGAAATAAAAAGAAATAAAAAGGGGAAAGGAAAACCAGAAAAGCGGCAAATTAAGGAACAGACTTTGACCGTGCTCGTTCATATTTTACAAATCTGTGACCATTCTCTAATTCTCATATCTATCTTTGGGACTGTACGGCGATTTCTCTCGTGGAACACACATAATGTTGAATGTCTTTTCTTAGAGAAAAAAAAAGAAATGAAAGAAAAAGAGAACAACCGCAGAATAAAACAAATTCCGATGAAAATAATAGCAATTCGTAAAATATAGATTGAAAAAAAGTAACAGATAGGCGTAATTCCGTGCGAACCAATCCGCAAAAATAATTTGAGCGTATATGACTGGATTATAATTTGATAAATTATTAAGTACAAGTAAGACAAGTGTTACCTCATCATAATGAAAGCCGGCGCATGTTCGTGACCGATTGATCACCACGACTGCTAGACATTACCGTGCGCCCGCTCTCTGACACACATACTTCCGTTATATATTGCATTTAAAAAAAAAAAAGCCCAAAACGCTCTTTTGTAAAATGAATGGTGTACACGCAGCAGTAGTGGCTGACAAACGGGTAATGTCACGCGCGCCGCTCATTGATCCCAGCTCATACGGACATTCATTTTCCATTTTATTTTAAATCATTGCACCACATCAAATAAATGACATTTTCATTATATAATCGCAAAGCGTAATTTTTATTGCCCTACTACTACAAATTTGTAATGTTATTGCGATCAGATAATTATGGAGCAATCTGAAAAATTTTTGTAAAGTTGAAATTTTCAAAAAGTAACAATATAACATGTGTCAATCTCTTATACGATTATCAGTGTGAACGCAATAGGTTCAAAGAAACGTGAGAACAATTTCCTTCAAAATAAATCTATTTTATTGGAATAAAATATTTACTGGACGTATTACAATATCGTTATATATGTTGAGTGATAGAAAATGTGGCAGGAGACTCGTTGGAGTCTCGAGATCTCTCTTGCAGTTTCGGCGTTCCCGGATACTGTGGAGGAGCTTCCTCCATGGATGTCTGTAAAAAGGTGCGTTTAATCGTCAACAAAAAAAGACATTTTAACGTTTATTTCTCATCACATCGTGGTAAGTTATATCTTGAAGATGTATATATATGTACACATATATCTTTATCGTAATCAATAGGTTAAATGAGATAAAATTAACGTACCATGTTGTAGGGAGACGTGTAAAGAGAAGGAGCACTGCAAACTTCGTTATACGAAGGTGGTCTCTCTTGTACGGTTTCACTGGTGCTGCGATTCGTTGAAGTGCCAGAGTCGCGTTGCAGTAACGTGCGCCTCATACTTGTCCGTACTATTCCCTCCTTTATCCTGGATTAAAGAAATATTGAAAATATTGTGAAGTGCAATTTTCATATTGTGAATAACTAATAAAAAGTATTGTAACTGCAAACTATAACTTTTCAGGAAAATGATTTTTATATTAGAAGCCTTCATGAGAAACTTCAAAATTAATACCTCGATGAAAACAAAATTACAAAATTAAAATTATTTGAAAACTGTAATATGTAAGAAATATTTGGAAAAAATTACTCATAAAGCAGCACTGGAAGATGACTGTAACTAAAATGTTTAGAAATGCAATCGGTGTAAGATTTAGAATTCTTACAACAGAGCTATATTTACGCTATTGAATTTGTTGTAGTTATATTTTATTACGAATAAATTAAGTATACGAGATAATAAAGAATACGAGAAATTCAGCGAGATGAATAATTTATCGTACTTTTTGCATATTTTATAGTAAATTACGATCAAGCCGATAATGCCATATCCACACAAGATGTAAATATTGATTTGATATAAGCTGATTGTTTTTTGCTGATTGTGCCTGGAACAGATATTCATTTATCAGATAATCAGATTTTGATACAAATGAAATATAAACTGTCGTAGCATACAAATCATCGTAATTCTTACCAGCATGAAGTGCAGTCGGAGCAAAAGCAGCATGAAAATCCAGGACAGCAAATCAAACATTCGTCTGCAATTGCAATAATATATATTAAAAAATAAAAAAAAGGGCTGTGCGTGCAAAAGTTTTGATATACACGTACCATTATATGTTTGACAGGAACAATCCAAATGCGATCTGATGAGGCAGTGTGTACAATTTTCCATATCTGATTGTGAATATCTTTCTGTCTCGAAGGAAGGCTCCAAATCTATCGAAAGATAAATTTGATATAGAAAAATTATTCTATTGAAAAAGTAATATAACATTTTATATATTATGCATACTAATTGATATTTTTCTATAGCATTTTTGTTTACTATTACGCTTAATGGTTCTTAAAATTATAGCATTGTGTCTTTAAAATTTGCAGACAATTTTTCCTCCAAAGAATGTAACACAAATACTTTAGCATATATAAATGATTTACCAGTAGATAGATAATGAAATATTTAAGTAGATACATAGATTAGAACGCAGGTCAAGGTATTAAAAAAATAAAACATATAAAATTAGATGCATTTTATATAAATTTAAATAAGATGATTTTTATATACCTAAGCTCTCGGCTGGATTGATTGCAACGCAAAAATATAAGTATCCTAACAAAAATAGAATCATATCATAATATCTGTATGTAGATGTGTAAAGAGCCATTTAGTTTAAATGTTACTTGCACTAGCATAATTAACAATTAATTACAAGATTTTGCACATTTGATTGCACAGAATACAACACTGCTATGCACAAAAGTACCATCTTAAAAACAAACGTTTGGATAAAACAATGACCACTTCCAACAATATAAAAATACTTTACACTGTTTAAAGTATGATGTTTATGTCCGCACTGCTAATCTTATCAACGTGACTCAGATAAAATATGCTATCAGCAGTAACAGGAACAGGTATTTCCTTATACGAACTTACTTATTAATTACAACTTCTAACATGCCAATGAATTATACCGATATTAAATACACATTATTTTTTATAAATATTTACTTATTTTGTATAACTATAGTAAGGAGGTAAAAAGATAAAGGCAATTACAAGTACTATATCTGTATATTGTAATAGACACATACACATACACACACGTGTATACATGTGTCAATAAATATTAATAACCAAAAATCTTAACATTTGCAGAATTGAATAATTTACAGTGGATTTTGTATGCTTTGTATCAGATCAGTCATTGTTCTATACAATATATATCAATTAGTTAATGTGACTAATGCTTCTACAATGTCTCCTCTATGTTCCCTGAGAGTCTGTTCAGCTAAAGTCCGGCTAATCTCCATCTCTCTCATCTAAAATAAAGATGACGCAAGTGATGTTAATATACTAGTAAAAATTTTTAGTTACAAGATGTACGCAAAACAATCAATATACTCACAATTAAATCAACATCTTCTTTCTTAATAGACACTTTGAGCAGTTCCTTTTCCTTGGCCTTTTTTTCTGCAGCTTCTTTATCTCGGCGATCGCCGATTATGCTGAGAGCCTATCAGACATTCTTTTTAATACGAAGATTAAATTAACTTTAAGCGCGACAAAAAATTTGAGCAGAATTCAAGAGACACATAGGTTATATTCTAAATTATTTGAAACAACATTTCTATTTCATAATCGAAATAAATTCTTTTTCAGATTCTCACGCGGCGATCGAAAATCTAATGACTTGAAAAAATAATTTTAAGAGTATAGTGTTTTATTTATATTTATAAACAACACAAATGTGACGGCTGAGAACTGTATGCACGTGTATCTAACGAAGGACGTATCTTACACAGGAAAATCCATCGGATGACGAAATCTCTTTCTCCTCGGCGTAATCTGTCACTTTTTCCAAATCTGCGGCTCCGCTATCATATTTGGCCGCTTTCTTTTGAGATTTTTCTTGTTGCACATCGTCAGAATCTCCGTTTACATCGTCATCCGCCATTTTTCCATGTGAGCCCAGTTTATTGAATTATATATACACAAATATATATATATAACTGAATCGCCACGCGGTATGAAAGAGCGGTATTTTACACGTAACAAATTTCCTAGCGAAGTCAATATAGTTTTTTTTCGCTAAAAAATAAAGCATAATGCAAAATTTACATTGGTCCGTTATTCAACATGCAACATATCGTAGCCAATAAAAAAATTGCTTAAGCTCTTTTCTCTAACCGCAGTAGTATTCCTAAATGGCTGCTTATGAACGTCGTTGCTGGAAACACTGTTATGACATCTCTGTTTATTCTTTTTCACAGGTTAAACGATGAAGAGCGGGAAATATATTGTTGAACATTGTATGTTGTAGACAAAATAAAAGCACGATTATTATAGTTATACATTGTTAATTCGCGATATTAAAATGAGCGCAAAGTTGGATAATTTGCTTAATCAAAAAGACCGAAAGCAACTACACGAATTCGTGCAGAAGACATCGACTGAGGAGGTATTTTGTTATTTATATTAACTTTATATAAAATTACAAATAATATGCTATGATTCTTTGTGAAAATAAGCCAATGTTAAAACAGATAATTTCTTTTAGCTGACAAAAATAATATCTACCAGAATATGTAATTCAGATATTTCCAAAGTATTGGATGAGATCTTGCAGGTGTGCTCAGAATCTGAAAATTTATATTCAAAAAGACTCAAGCTGATAGAGTCTGTTTTAAGAGCTTTAGGAGAAGCCAAAGTTTCAATCAGTCATGCAAATGACATTGTAAATCGGATAGTGGTAGATTTTCCAAAATATCCAAAACTGCATTTGATCAAATTGGTGGAATTTTGTCTTGCTAGTATTCGTAACAATGATGATGAATTTAGAAGGTATACAAAAAATTATACATGTATCTTGATATCTTTTGTATAAAATTATTCTCATAATTATTGTTGTCAATGATTATAAGAATTGTTTTTATAATAAAAGCCAAACATGAACAATTCACTTGAATATTTTAGTTGGAAAGATTTATTACCTATTTTGTTGGAAGTATTGGAGGAAGAAAAATATATTACTCATATGAACAATGAAGTGTCTGGTTCTAAATATAAATCTATTATTATTAACAACATATGCAACAGTGAATGGAACACAGAAATTATACCTTCATTAGCAACAATGTTCAGGTAAATATTCTTACAATTTTTAACAAAAAGAAAAATTAAAGGAATTAACAATTTATAATGATTGCTTTTAGAGATATATCTTTAGAAAAGGAGGATCATTCCACAGTAATCACATTATTCTGTACAAGGCTGCAAAACGTACCTCTTGAAGAAGTACCTCCTTTTGTGCATCAATCATTAAGATTATGCACTAATCAGGATAATAAACATCTTTTAGAAGCATTACGAAGATATTTTACACTGCAATTCTCTCAAGCTAATTCTGATGATAAAGACAGCATTGAGACTATAAGTAAGAAGATATAGGAAATACAGTAATTTAAACGACATGAAGATTATAATAAGTACGATATGTTTATTTATTTTAATGTTTAATTATATTGAATTACAGATATGATAAATCCCAAGGAAGTTCAAAATATTGAAAGTACAGTATTATATCACATATATCAAGCAGCACAGTTGAATCACCAACATATAAGAGATTACATTAAGTATTTCAAAAGTGTGTTGCACATTCCTGAAGTTTTATTGGAACCTTTTATGCTTTCTGTGTTACTCACAGTTGCTTCTATCGATGAAAATCAGGTAATGATTCATATTAATATAACATTTTATTATCATAATAATTAATTTTATACATTTTTTTACACTTTGCTTACACTTTGAATATTATTGACTCAATATAAAATTGTAGATTTTTGAAATGTTACGGACGATTATTAATAAGCGAAACGAAAATGATGATAGACGGAAAAATAGTATGTGGTTGAGAAGTCTGATTTCCGATTCTTGTAGTATAATGACTGTGATAGGGCGTGTCCTCGATGCAAGGTAAGTATACAGTACATTTTGTATCAAATAATATAATAAAAAACAAATAGCTTATTTTAATTTTGTATTATTCTTATTTGCAGTAACAAGGATCGTCATTTAGTGCTGAAAGGACTTGTGGATTTGGCATTTGTTCTCATGGCTGCAGAAAATAAATCAAAAACAGTACCGCATCCTTTATGGCAGATTGGTATAAATATACTTCAGAAGATCATGAAAATTCATCATGAAACAGTCGCGACTGTCTTTCAAACGTTAATTGATAAGATAATGGCAGGTGGATCGTGTATTTCTCAATACACTGGTAAAATCTCTAAATTTTAACATACTAGTATTTGTTACAATGTGTTATAATTTCTAAGCACTAACAGCTATTATTATTTATTTGCAGATTGCTTGGCATACATGTGTCGTAAATTAGCGGTTCTTGTATTGGGTCATCAAGATGCTATAATAGCTCTTTTTGATCAAATCTCATCTATACCTGGAGAGAATAGCATTTTTATCGTTTCCGCAATATTTCCATTGATACAAATCTCAGTCAGTCTAAGAGACAATTTGATCTTAATATTGAGGAAGACTCTTTACAGAAAGGGCACGGCTAATCGACAAATGGCAGTCAGTGGAATTTTGGAAATGCTGAAAAAATTAAAGATGCACTCTTTAAGCGGTCTTGTGATGAGTTCAAGTCAATGTGCAAATTCATCGTCGACTGGTACAAGTTCCTCATCCATATTGACTCAGGTTTGATTAATTACATCGTTAATTGAGAAACTTTTGTAACTGCAAAATTACTATGTAAACTTCTATTTTGCAGGTAACATTGGAGAGAGGTACTCCTGTAACAGGATCCACTTCGAGATACAATAGAACTTTATGTTATGACGTACTGGGTATTTTACGAAGATGTTTTACTCATGAATGCAAAGTCCGATTACATTTGTACAACGGTACGACATCGAAGAAGTCATTATTCATTTTGCTCAAAATTCAAATAGTTAATTATTATCAGTTTTGTACGATTATTCAGGTTTATATGAAGCTGTATCGCACAATACCGAGATAGCGGAATATGTATTAGAAATGTTACTGCCGCATTTTGAAATGTACTATGAAACGGACGAGAATGTCGTGATCCCAGTTAAATTGGAATTATGTACGATTGTACAAGCAGATGAGGTTGTTCCGCAGGAACCTCTGGCGGAACTAATATCTATATTACAAAAGATTTACATCAAGTCGGCTTTAGCGAAATCATCTCTTATAAATGATTTGGCTATAATCTTGGAATCTCTCTGCAGACGGATGTCGCAACTTGAAACGGAACATTTAAATCTGGTAAATTTGAAGGAAGATTAGATTTAATAAAATTCTATGTTATTTATAATCATTAATCTCTGATTTACTTTTTTTTTTAATAGGATGACAAGCTTGATTTAAACAACAGTAGCAGTATCAAAACCCAAGAAAAATTACAAAATGTTTTATTAATAGTCAAAATTTATGAGGCTCTCATGTCCTTTAGAATTGACGCATGGTCTGTGGATTGTTCAGATACTGCACAAAGTGTTAAAAATCTATTCAAAGGATACATGAGATTTGTTGAGTTTACCAAGGTAGAAAATAAAAATGTGTTTAATACATATATGCATTTACAATGCATTATAAATATTTATATTCATAATTGATGTAAATCTTTTTAATTTTGCAGCGCGTACCAAGAGTTAAAAAAGGAGAAGGCAAGAAGGCTAAAAAGACACAAAATGATACAAATAATACAACCATCAAAAAAACTGCCCGGACAAGCAGCATAAAGCTACCACCTAGCATCATGGATCTGTCTGCAATATACAAAATGCTGTCACTCTTCTACTTGTGAGTATCTTTAAATTTAAATGTGGTTTATAAATATATGAACAATTATAATTACGTTACAGGAAATCCGTTTCTTGGACAACTATGGAGCAAGTGGCTGTGCTAGTAGAAAACCATGATTTCTATCATTATATTCTGCGAACGCTAATGCAAAGCTTACAAAATGTTAAACTGTTGTCAGAGTATAATTTACGGAAACATAAGAAACAGTACATGAAGACTTACTTCGAAATTGGAAAGTAAGAAATGTGTGAAAGTGCGATATTCGTGTTCATGCAAAATGTTAATTCTTTTTTCTACTATTTTTAGATTATTGTTTGATCATGTCGTAAAGGACTTTAAAAAAGTCCTTGATAAGGACGAACCAGGCACTACATTAGCATTAGAATGCTTTAAGGAATTATGTTGCTTAATCTGCACAAGCTTTACCTCCGAATTATTGCAATTTCTCAATGTTATTGTTTGTAAGTGTTTAAAATATTTTTATAAGAAATTTTTTTGTATACCTCATATATAATATTATTTTTTTACAGCTAATAAAACAACTCGTTCAAAAGATCTTAATGTACAATTAGAGAACGTGATTTCTGTTTTAAGAGCGAATTTCAAGACATTTCTTAGTGAGAAGGAAGAATATGAGGAAAATTTCAAAAAGATACTTAATATATTATTGGACATTATACATCAACTCACGCGAGAAATCAACTTTTATGAAACGAATGGCAATGAGGTTGGTATTCTTTTTGATAAATAATTGTCACTGCTTTATAAAATAAAAAAAGTTAATAGAATATTAAATATTAAAATTTATTGTATAAGATATTTGATTCGATGATGGAATTCACACAATTGGAAAATATAGATCCCCAAACTTCTTTAACTATTTTCCAAATTCTCTTCTGGATAGAAGAACGTAATAAAGAATACGGGGAATTATTATTAGATGTCACGTTTGCATTGTGTGAGAAAGTAGGCAACATCGATCATGTATGTATAATCTGTATACCATGTATATGTGTTTATTTTATTGTAACTATGTGTGTGAAAACATAAAGATTTTTAATTAAATATTTCTTGCTCATAGGCTGAGATGTCAACAACCAATAAGTTTAAAATTATTTACGAAGATACAGCGTCGCAGCTTTACAATTTGGTGAATAGTTCGATAAAGGAGAAATTGGACAATGTGTCTTGGTTGTTAATGCGGCTTAAAGCAGAGCAAAATATAACTTATCCGTCTGGCACGGATCTGGAAGCTCGTATGTATACGATTATGTGAGAATGAAGTATTTGAGAATACAAACTATGTGACAAATATGATTTAATCGTATTATTTGTAAAAATCATTAATTACTAATATATTTATTTTACAATTGGATTCTACTTTCTTTGATACTAATATAAAAATGTTTAATTACAGATCAAGAAAAGCTGAAAATTCAAGAACGTAATTTGTGTAGACAATTGTCACATGTTATACAAATACTTTATACATTAGCCAATGTCGCTATTAAACCAGGATCAACCACGGAATTTATGTTCAATAATTTAAGGACTTTATACAACATACTTGGCAGTCTTACAAAATATTTCCACGGAAAATCCAGTAAACAAAATGCAGCCTTTCAATCAGTCAAGTACAGCCATTTTTTATACTCTGTACATGCTATAAGATAAATTTGTTGGCAGTTTCCATTTTAATTTTCTATATGAATCTTTTATGTAATTTCAGATTTATTCAAGTGATTCAATCGGCCGGGAAACCATTGAAATCTGCATTTTACAATTTAGTAACACATACCGAAGTATTGATTTAAAATATGATTTAACTTTATTATTTGAAAAATGATACACTTACTAATATACTTACTTTTATACAGGAGAACCAAAGTACATCGAAGAAAGCTGATTCTTACGTGCAAAGGAACAAGATTCTGAAGGAGACTAAGACAATACCCCGAGTTGTATATGAAATCGAACAATTTTACAAAGAGATTTTAGCACTTGAAAAAAAGACTGGTGTAAGTGTACTTTTTATAAAATTTTTATAGCACATTAAGAAAGAAATTTATACTGTGACATGTATTTATTATTTAGATTCCACTTGAGACTTACATAAAGCATAGCATAACGCGAGATTTCCGTATAAAAAACACACAATTAGTAGAAGCATTCGACAAGATGGATATCAGTATGGTAAGAATATTTATTAAGTTTTTTTTTATATATTTCATATATAAGTAATTTTTTTCATATTCACAATATTGTAACAGCTGAATACACAGAATTCGTCTCGTAATGATACATCTAATTCAAATATAAATGATACGTCTACAAGAACTTCCCCGGAAATATCATCTTCAAAACGATCCAGAATGAATGACGTATCTATGGAACTGTCTACGGAATTGCCGCCTTCGAAGCGATCTAGAACTCGATCTAGAAGCGAGTTAGACTCTTGAAAATAGGTATCTTATTTCGTAGTTTGTACATCTTTATATATCTCAAATATTTTTTACTTCTGTATAAAGTTTAAGTTTACGTTGTTTCTATATTTCTTGATAAAGATTTTTAAACAGAGAGCTGCAATTACAGTACGAGCCATCGGTAATACAAACAAGAGCGTCGTCTGCATATCTGAAAGAAAAATTATTATTTTTCAAAAATTGATAGATTAATTTAAAGTGTACTAAAAACACTATTACGCATTTACTTAGTAAGTTGTCCAGTCTCCATTATTATCGAGAATTCGCTGGCATCGTCTTGGCATCTTTCTGTAAGATTTTCTGCATATTGTTGCGGTAATGACCGCCAAATAATTCGGATATGGCGACACAATTGTTTTAACGTGAACATACGCTTTTCTTGAAGCTTTTTCTTACTAATGGCCCACACATTTTCAATTGGATTCGCATCAGGCGACTGCGCAGGCTAATCCAAAGTCTGAATACCATTTTCGTAAACGTCGCTTTTCGACATGCTCTGGTTTGAAGAAAGGTTTCAGTATCGTGCTACGCCAAGAGATGTTCACCTCATGTAATCGCCTTTGTAGAGTCGTTATACTTATGTTTACTTTCTTTTTGGCCAATAACTTTTGTCCTTGTCGCAATGTCAACAGAGAAATTTGCTGAAATAATTCTAAAATGACTTTATCTTCTTTTTTCGACGTCCCTCGCGTTTTTCCTCTCTCGGGCAATCGTCAACATTTTTTAATTCTTTGTATCGTATTACCCACTTCCGTACAAAGTCTTCTGACTTATGCATATATTTTGCAGCAGCTTTATGTCATTTTAGGTCCTTTACTGTGAGTACACAAGAACACTGCCTCAAAACGTTTAGCATACGGCGCACTCATTTTATAAATCACGTATTCTTATCACAATGGAAAATAATACTGGCGTTTTTATAATAAAGCGTAGTAGTCTTCCCCCTTCCTTAACGAATACCATAATAGTGGAGCTCTCTAGCAATTTTTTCTTAAAATAATCTAGCCGACGCTCTTGTTTGACAGACTGTATATAAAAATTAACACATTAAATATAAATATTTTATTACACAATGTTTAATTTATGAAGCGTAATATAATGCTTTATAATACATGCAACACATTAGTCATATCATTCATGGTCATATTGCAGCTATTTCGCTGATATTTTTTTAAGAACTGGTCTGCAATCCTATGTTAAACAAAATGTCACTTGAAATTAACAAATTATGCAACGAAATCCAGAGGTCTGTTGAATCCACCCTTTCTGTTCATGTACTGCCTGTATTTTCTCTTCAAAATGACATGAACAGCGCCCACATCATTTCCATCTACTTTCTTTCCTTTAGTAGTATCAAAGTCACAAAATCCCATTATTCTCATCATCTCTTGTTCCTCCGGTGTTTTTCCTTGAAGATCCGCTTCTGCAATGTGGAAAGAACTATTACATTTTTAATCATATTAATAGTATGAATTTTATTAATCTTTTTGGTTCTCACAAATCACAATCTACTGTATCTTAAAGAATATAATACCTGTGATAATAGGTCGTTCATTTGTGGAAGGTTTTGGTTTTGACCTATGTTTTGATCTATCACGTTCTCTTGATCTAGATCTGGTGTATGACCTTCTATGTCTCTCTCGCTCACGGTCTCGTTCCCTGTCTCTGTCTCTCGACTTCGCTCTATCTCGTTCTACGGATCTGCATAAGATTTAATGTTTTAAAGCAAAGCAACAGCAACATGATAAATTAATGACAAGTTATTCTTTTTCCCAGGTTTTACCTTCGTCTTCTCTCTCGTGATCGTCTTCTTCGCCGGTCTCTGTCACGTTCTCGTTCCCGAGATCGATCTCTTCGTCTTCCTGGCGATGGTGTGCGACTACGTCCCATTCTATAAAATTATATGTATTATAAATAATAAAGTCTAAAATTAATTATTGCAAAAAACAATAGAAATTAATACAGCATTTTGAAGTCGTCTAATAAGCAGGTTTTAAGATATTGATCTCTTACAAATTAAAAACATTGTTACAGTTCTGCCCTAACCATTTATTTCACAAAAATTATTTGCAATATGAACACGAACTACCAATTCATTTAATTACTCGATAAATGAAACTTACGTCAATTGTTCAAAGAATCAAAGTAAGAATTTGCATTAATTAAAATGACATTTTATTTATAATATAGATTATACATTTATTCCAAACACTACCTTCTCGCACTTATGTATATACTTATTTAGGGATTTTTTGGTATGTATGTTGTCTCGAAGGACTCCAGAGGAGCTACAACTTGCAGCATAATTTTTGTAATCCTAACCTAATAACGTAAATTAGCATCCGTTACAACAACTTTTGACAATTTTTGTGAAAATTGAAAAGGAAAGGAGCGAAAGTAAATAGCGATATTGGATTCTCTGCACGATAATTTATAGATAAAGAAGTAGAACACAATTTTTCACGAGGATGGACGACAATGCGCGCACGCTTTATTGTGGAAATCTAAGCGATAAAGTAACCGAGGATGTTCTCTACGAATTATTTTTGCAAGTTAGTATTCTAGAAATTATCCTAATAAGAAAAGGATATGTAATGTGTCGAAAAGAAAAAAATCTAAATCAGACATACTTACTCAGTTAACAAAATGTTAGGGATATTCCGCAGGAAAATTGAATCAAAGGTTATTCCTAATATTTTGATGAGTGTGTATATGAGATTGAGAAAATACTATTTTTGAAAATATAATTAAAAAATATCTAATAAATAATCTGTGTAGACTTAATGCAGATATGTTTATGCTATGATAGGGAGGTCCTGTACAAAAAATAAGTATTCCTAAGGACCGTGATGGGAGACAAAGACCATTCGGATTCGTCACGTACAAACACAGAAATTCTGTGGATTATGCTTTGCGTCTATTTGATGGTACCAGATTGTACGATCGTCCCATTAATATGCAACCAAGGAACCATACAGAATCGCATCCAGCAGAACCACCTCCGAATCCAGTTCAAAATTTGAATTATATGTTGGAACTGGGTCAGCAAATGATTTTAGGAAATTATCCACCTCAAATCAGCGATATTGCATTTGACCCAAATATTTCACAAGATGCTTCAGGATGTCAGAGGCAAGTGGATGCAAACTCTGGTAATGATGATAGGAATAAGAGAAACCATCCTTATCAGAGAAACAGAGATAGAAATCTAGATAGAGACAGAAATCGAGACAGAGATAGAGGAGATAGGGAAATAGAGAGAGATGGGAAAAGAAATAGAGAACGAAATCATGGCGATTATTACAGAGACGAAAGATCATACTATAATCGTGATAATAATTATCGTTCCAATGGCTACTCACGATATAATGATCATAGAAAAAGATGGACTTATCATTAATACCAATTATATTCTGATTACATATGTCGCTGATAAGATTTTCATTTAATCCTTAAATTTGCTTTGTTTAACATTTATTCTATTTTTTGTTTTTTTTTTTTTTTTAATTTTATTATGCTTACTTCAAAGTATATATAAATATATTGGTATTATAATTTTTGATCCGACTCTACAATTGAGTAAATATTGTAAATTCATATTTTGTAATATATAGACTGAGTTGTATTAATTCACAAAATAAAAAACGACCATATAATCTATTATGAGTTAATATTTCAAACAACTAATCAAGATACTGAAAAATTTTGACAAATTGACTTAATGTCAAAATCGAATACACCAAAAGGTATATATTGTTTAGTAACAGAGAAATTGTAAAGTTCATAAAACCAATACTAACCATTACTTCAAAATAATTACAAGTGACGTATTATTTTTTACCACTAAGACACCATTGAGAATGTCATTATTTTGAATTGTTACCAAGATATTGATTTGTAAAAGATTGTATGATATCTAATAATGTAAAGTATTATATCACATAAGCAAATGACTTAAATAAATTAATATAAAATGATTTATTAAGCAAAAATTATATATTGCCTGAAAAACATACCTATTAATTGCATACAAAAACACACATATTCTACTAACATTGATGTTCAATCACACAGACAGAATTTATTTCTGGTTATTATTACATCAATAAATGTATCTTTATATCAATAACAATCAATAATTTGTACGTGCATCGTTACATCAATATCAATAAGAGAATGAGAATTTAATTGTAAGTTTTATTTTTGTATTTACATATGCTAACAAATATTAAATACATAACAAATATAGTATGACTTGTACTGTTTTCTTAGGCTGTCTTTTTCTTTCGTCTGCTCGTCTTTAAAGATACGAGCAGCTTTTTGTGCCAATGTAATCACAGCTGCATTGATATTTCCGCTTGGTAGCGATGGAAGAATCGATGCATCCACGACATATAAATTTTTCATATTGTAAACTCTGTAACAAGCATGAACATACACATGATAAAAATATGATCTATACATAATAGAAGTTTGATCATTAACAGAAGAATACATATTACTGGATGTAATAAAATTACATGCTTTAGTTGATGTTTAATGAAAACTTAAAGGAAAAAAATTTTAATCTGTATTTTCAAAATCTTTCATTTTGTATCCTAATACAATCCTAGTATATTTTATCTGTCCTCTCTAAATTATGTATAAGTTAAAATTTTTTTATTTATTAGTTCTGTTAGCATTAATCGTGCAATAAAGCATGCATCTCTATTACATCTTTATCTTGTATCCTTTGTTTTTTCTAGTTTTCAATTAATGATAATTACTTAAATGATGCATCAACAACGTCACCCATGCGACATGTACCAGCTGGATGGTAAGACGTCAATGTTAAATGTTGTACATAACATTTCCAATATTCTTTAGTATCAAATACATGGTTTTCGCAACCAGGGAAAGATTTTCGATTGAGAGACGCACCATGAGCTCTCAAAACATTCGTTTTTAAAAGTTTCTTCACAAAATCTAAACCTAAATATTCATATATTTGATTATGTGAAATACTATATATTTCATATTCGTATAGAAATGCTTCTTTACGTTTTAACATACTGTGTACATTTTAATCACCTGCTATGAGAGTATTGATATCGTCTTCATTTGATAAATACTTGGGATCAATTAGCGGTTTGTCAAAGGGATTGCTGCTTCGCAATCGTAATTCACCGCTACTTTTAGGATGTAATAAAACAGGTGCAATTGTTACTGTATTTTCATACGAAAGAGAAGCAAAATATTTGCTGTAAACCTAGAAGGGAATATTTATAAAAATTGAACCTCTTCTCCTCCCCAAAAATATTCAAATGCTTTTTTTAAGTTTCTATTATTTACACATTTATTTGGCGCAATTATTTAATTTGTATATACACATACCTCATCAGAAATTCCCAACGCTTTTTTAAAAATGAAGCCATAGTCTTTAGATGCCCCCAGAGGTAATATCATTAATTGCAAATCTGGTATTGTAGATTTATTTCTATGTAAAGTGCTGTGAAATGTCCCCAATACTTCAATACCTGCTGACGTCCATGGTCCTAATTAAATAAATCAATAAATTAATTTTATCACAAGATTAAAGTACAATAGCAATATATATGTATTCAACAAAATTTTTTTATGATTATATTATTTTCTTTTTAGTTGCTATATCTACTAGTAATTCGACAATTTAAAAATAGGAAAAGATAGCATAATCTCTGAAGGAAGACAAGTGCATTTGCATATGTATCACTAATACTTCGTACTTTATTTATAAAACATTATTTCACCTTTTCCAAAAAGGAAATATTCGAAGGCTGACATAGGATTAAATATATCGAAGAGATTCAATCCAAGACTTGCATTAAGCATAATCAAATCGAGACCGGTTAGTATATGATCCATCAAAGACTGACCAACCGGCAAATCATTGATCACGTTAATCTAGATGACATACATGGTGAGTTATACAATTACAAAAAATAAATGTAAATGAGAGGTACTTATATTGAAAAGTAAGTGGTTTGATTATATTTTGTTAAAAGTTGTTGTGTTTATAGACTTAAAGTTGATTATTAGAAATTACTTACACCCAAATCCTCTAAATGCTTTTTTGGTCCAATTCCAGATAACATTAACAATTTAGGGCTCTCAATAGCACCAGCAGTTAGAATAATTCCTTTATTTGCTACTGCAATATATTTCTCACTAAATCTGATAAATTCAACTCCCTCAGCTTTATCCAAATTCACTAATATCTTTAATAGTAATTATTACATTTTACTAATCTTTGCCACACAAAAAGAAGCAATATTTTTTTCAAATAGACTTACTTTGGTGACATATGCATGAGTAAGTATGGTCAGAGCGTGGTTACGTTTCTGATATAGTACTTTGTCTGAACTCCACCTTTTGCCATTTTTCATTGTCAATTGAGCTTTCATGAAACCTAGATAATAAATCAAATATGTAAAAATACAACATAAACATGTATAAAATATCAGAAATAGATAATAGATAATTAGAAATAGGTAAGAAATAGATACCTGTGCTCAATTGTAAATTTATGTTTCCTACATCATGTTTCAACTCTCTCAATGCCTCTAAAATTATATCAGCAAACATAGAATTCCATCTTAATTCACTGATGCTTACTGAATCATCATTTTTCGCAACTGCCTCTAAGAACATTGAGATTTGAGGTAAAATTTAAACATATTTAAATATATCTAAAAATTTTACATAGATTTATAAATCTGCATTTATAAATCTTATATACCAGTAAAGTCTGGAAACCATTTTTCATAATCCATCCAATGTCCCAATACATAAGCCATGTAATTTAGACGACTTGTTCCTCCAAGAATTTTACCTCTAGGCCATCTGCTTTGCTGTAACAAAATCTGTGTAACAAGCGTACATATCTTAGATTTAAAAAAATGCAAATATACTTACATTATTAATTAAAGCCTTACATGCATGCTCTTGAGGAATGGTAATGTACTGCCAATCATAAGGGGTTTTTTGAATCATCGGTGCAATAAGAGGTATGTCAAAAAAAGGTGGTGGATCACCACCTGCTTCTAACAGTAATACATTATACTTGTTATCCTCTGCTAAAAGTGTTGCTAGAATTGCACCGGAACTACCAGCACCAACTAAAATAATCCCAAATAAGTAAAAGAGAATAATATTATGGTCTTTAAAATTATAATAAATGAATGTGTATTGCAATAAATGGCAAGTCCATTTTATTTAACAAATACAACCGAATGACAAATAGAATAAATATAAAAGAACAAGTTATTTTTCACAAATTATTGAAAGAAATACTTGTAAATTTAAAGTGTATATATTTAACATTTAAAAATGTTATTGTATATCAAATCTATATAAAAATTTATCAGACAAAACATTTGTTTTTATGTTTATTCGCTTTTCATTTGTAATTCAATTTATTCTAATTAGATGTACAATACTTACCAACAATATAATCATATTGTTGCATGTTTTGAACATTGTCAAAGAACAAGTGAAAATATACATCCAATATATACGCAAAATAAATATAAGAAAAAAATATCGTTGTCAATGTGCTAATAAGCACGAGTAGTAGTAATTTTATGAAAATATCCATTTTTTCTAAATATCTTGCTTTTGTAGATTTATCGCCGAATTAATACATACTGAAACATGTTTCTTATCTGTGAATGACGAAGACAACAACAGTGAATAGCGGATTATCTGTATCTCTCTTATTTATGGTGCATCGAAGCCTTTATCTTGGTTTTGTGCAATGACGAATTTACGCTGATGCAAGATTAATATAGAATTTAATGTAAGACATTAGATACGCAATAAAAAAAGAGTATAGTTTTTAGGAATTAATTTAGCGTAAAATAAAATTTTTAGAAAACACATTTTCTTGATTATCAAATATTATTACGCGGATGATGGACACAATGTGAATCTTGCATAAGGGTAATCACCCTTTGTAGCAAAACAGCGGATAAAAACATTATGTAATGAGTTTATCGCTCATTTAAATATGCAACGAAAATACGAAAAGCATATACATAATCAGAGATTATGTATAATATGTGTATCTGTCATATATATATATATATATATATATATGCATGCGTATGTATAAACAAAGGTTAACTTTCTCGATAGCAATTACACTGCTCCTGCCTTTTTGAAATAAAAGTTGTTCGAAATCTGTTTAAACATACGTAAACTTTGTATGTGCAAGATTTGCATGTGATAATTCATCACTGTTTTCAAAATTTTTTATTTGATCTTTTGTTTTGTATCAATGAGAACTTGTATTATCATATACAAATGGCAGTTAAGGTTATGAATGTGGTCGCATCGATAAATGTGAGATAGCAGATTGCGATGCATTTTCTAGATATACGAATATAAATACTTTCTAGTCGATCGATTTAGATAATATCTTCGTAAAAGAAGTATAAAAGAGGTGACGCATTACAATTATGGCGTCGGCGATTGAAGTTCTGGCAAAGCAGGCGATGAAAACGTTTGGTGATTGCAGAAACGTCAGCTACCGGCTTTGCCAGAAAAATTTGGACAAACTATATAGTTTGATAAGCAAGATAACTGCTGAGGATGTAAAACTTGATAAGAAAACTCTCGATTACGTCAGTAGGCAGCCGGCACCTATGTGTGTAATAGATATATTCGAAAACAAGGACATAACAATTGCGATTTTCATACTAAAACACGGAGTCAGGATGCCCATGCATGATCATCCTGGAATGCATGGTTTGTTAAAGGTAAAATGCATATTAAAAATTTTTGCATATTAGAATTGTACGATACACAGTGCATAAATCAATCAATTCTAATATAGGTAATCAGTGGTATGGTGGAATTAAACAGCTACAGCTTGAAGACAAAGCATGATCATATAATTAAAGGGAACGAGGAAATCACAGCCGTCAGGCATCGACCAATTTTTCTTCATAATAATTTACCTGCTTATATTCTTACACCTTCGGAAAAGAATCTGCATGAAATTTCATGCATTGAAGGTCCTGCAGCTTTCCTGGATATTCTCAGCCCACCATACGATGTTGACGAGTATGGCAAAGGACCAAGACCGTGTACATTCTTTAAGACTGTCAAATCTAAGTTATGTACAGAACCCACAGATATAATTGAAGAAGTTCAGTTATCGATCATAGAAAGTCCACCAGATTTTTATTCCACGAGTTTAGAATACATTGGACCTCCATTAAAGAGTTACTGCAACTAAAATAATCTTCATTTTTTTGATTTGTAAGTTTTACCTTTTTCAATATTTTACATATTTATGTAATATGATTTTCATCTCATATAAGATATTCAAAACTTGAATTTTTTATAATCAAGACATATCGTTAACATAACTGCTTCTACCAAGATCAAAAGAATTCAAAGACGAGTGTAGAAGAATCAATCTACATTTCCATTTTTAATTTTTAGTTTATAAATAGGTTGTACATTTTGTTAATGTATAATTAGTTATTTATTTTTATTACAAAATATTTTACATTCATAAATTTTATTTTTCATAGAAAAAAAAAACGTTTTAAATAATATATTTCTTTTATCTTAAGTTTTTATCTTTCCAAATATTTGTTATTTATTACAAAATATTTATTATTATAAATTGTAAGCTAAATTTGAATTAGGAATATTTGATGTATTTTCTCGATACATAGTACAAAGAAAGATTATCACAAAAACGGGTAAATTGTATAGTTTAAATATAAAAGATTAAAATAATAGTTCAAAACAAGTGTTAATAAATTCCTAACGCGGAATTAGGAACATTATAATAATTATAGAAAAAATTGTATATGTTACTTTCAAGTAACATTGTTTTCAGAAGTTGTTTCATGATATTTTTCATGTAAAAATATGTTAGCTTTTTAAATTTTTTTTAATTTTAAAACTAAAGTACTTAAAGAAACTGCATAATTTATCAAATTAATCATTTTTTAAGAGTAAACTGTACTTAATTAATTATTTTTGCATCGCAAGAAATATGTTTAAGAAATATTTATGTATGATGTAAAAAATTGCTGCTAAGAGTCCCTTCTTTAAATTCTATGATTGGACGTGTTCAATGATAATTTATTGTACAAAATAGATTGATTTAGAGTATAGTGGTTTATCTTGTACTTTGAAATAGTTATACAGTTTGATTAGAAGAAATAATATAAACCCGATTAAATTGTGGTTGCAGTAAATCGACATCGTGGAAACCAACCACTAAAATATAAATTACAAAATAACGCTATTAAGACTCAATTAACGATGTATTCCATTATCATTTGATTAGTTTTAGCAGATCTCGAATATACCGGATATATTTCGAAACAATTAGAAAATTGAATACTCAGATAAATTCTATATAAAAAATAATAACATTGTTTTGTATCTTTGTAAGGTGTAATGCCGACGTTGGAAATACTTTCACTATTTGCACGGACAATGGCTATTCGGACAATCTTTACATGATTATTAAGTGTTTTTTAAATCAATGATTTTGGGAACAGTGGCCAAATATTAGGTGTATATACATCACTCACAGCTTCAAATCCCCAAAGTAACAGCATTACAAAACAAAACGTTATAATAAATGTATATGGTATAGAACAAGAAATTTTATCTTGCAACAGGTTATTTTATGACAGCATTTACATGTGAAATTAAATTAAAAAATATAGCCTATATATCTTGATTTCAATAGTAATATGGTAGACTTGTATATAGATATATATGCATAAATTGTATGTAAGTATATTATGTGTTGATACTTACATGTATTTGCATGTGTATGTACATAATATGTACGTGTATATATGAATGTATACTTTACACATATATGTACATACATATGAATTTTGTAGGTGTATCTTTATCTAAGGTCACAATAAAGAATTATAACAAGTATCTGTCACAGCAACTTATCCATTAACTCACTAATTTTTCTCCTCGATAATATTTGCATCTTCTATTGTATGACATGTATAAAATTCAATTTTGATTTTTAGATTAATAATAACTAGAAGAGTAATATAAAGAAAAGGTGACAGTTTCAGGTTTCATTTATCATACAAGGAAGATTGCAGAAAGAGAGTATTATTTCTCTAATATAATTGTTAAAAAGTATTACTATTCTAAATGTTACTTTAAAGGAGACGTCACCTTAACATTGTCCAACACCTTCCTCATGTTTGGAGAACATATTCTTAAATTAAATGTTGAGAATGCCGATATACAATACTTAATTTTGTATGCATATATACAACTTCCTTTATATGTCCGTATTGTAATTGCTATAAATATATAATATGTTACACGATCTTATATATTATATATAATATATATTATATAATATATAAAATATCTTATAAGATTATATAATATATATGTATATTATATCAATGACAATTACATTGGCCAGATTGTTTCCAGACTTAAGTGAAGTATTAGAAAGTCAAACTGCTTTACCTTTGAAAAGTTAATTCTATCGTTAAAAGATAATTCTTACACCCATTAAATTGGCATTCAAATATTCGTTGATGCAATATTTAACTTCGCTCGCTTTCAGAATCTTGTTGCCTTCTATATAATGCCACATTGCTCTCTGTATAGTCCATTACGCGCCGCTGGCATTGCCTCTTGTATTGTTGCTGTTTGTGATATATCTTGAAAGCACCCTTTATTGTTATAAAAGCAGCACCACCCTGTACGTATAAGAAATAGAAAAATGAGTATAATATATGTGATACTAAATTTAAATCCATTTTAGTACAATAATTTGAAGAATTAATATGTACCAATAATGTTCTCTGGAAATTGGAGCTTATACTTTCGAAGAATAATCTTCCGCATACGCTGGCAATGGTTGGCAATAGAAGTGCACCGCAAAGAACACGGGTTGCAGATACTGGATCATTCATTGGTGGTATATCCTCAGATTGTACACTTGTGTCCTCATCAGAATAACTGTAACGATATATTATTACTGAAATTGCAGGCTGAGTAATCTGATTGATATATCGTGCGTCATCTAATTGTATGATCTAGGATTTGTTCCATAATTTTGATTTTATAATCCTATTATTAATTCCTACACACAAAACTAATTATTGATTCTTATAAAATTTGATTTCTGTTTATTCTCGCAAATGAAAATTACTTGCTGTTGTCATTATGTTTTTATGATGTGTACTATTTAAAGAAATTCGATAAATATGTTTTGATTTATAGTAAAAAATATAAAAAATTCTACATCATAAATTAAAGTGATTTCTCTTGCATTTAGGAGTACGATAAATACGAACCTAGTTGGTAGAAAATGCCTCAAAATAGGAACTTTAGATGCGTGCCGTCTTAAAAAACTAAGAGCTTGATCTTCCCACCGAAGCATTTTTCCCAAAACTAACATAATTGGAATAGTTGGCAAACCAACTAGTAAGACTAAAGGATCTGCTTGTTCCATCATGGTAAGGCCATCTTTATGGCCCACTACTTGCATAACAGTAACAGCACCATAAGTTACAGCCGTCCAATATATAGACCCAACTACTATTCCAGCAGCAATGAAAGGGCATACTCGAAAGATAACTGCATCAATAGTATCAAGTATTATGACTAATGGACCTGAAATTGATTCATATGTATGATCATTACAGGCAGTACAATTGAAAGAGAGAGATGATCGAGATATTACCGCAAAAAAAAAAAAAAAAAAAAAAACGTAACATTTGCAATATTAATTAACGTACTCACCCATATTTGGATAAACTATAATATATTCCGTGTTACACTGCGGACAGGCCACAGAGTGGTTAGCATGACCTTTCTGTTTCTCATCGACCCATCTCTGTATACAACCCTGATGAACCCACTTTGTAGTGCCTCGACAGTGACATGGTTTGACCCAGGCTGCTGTAGCATCATCTTCATCTGTTGCAAAGCATACCCAACAGTATCGCCTGCTGAATGAAAAGGTAAATGTTATAATTAAATGATATAAATAAAATATAAAATAATTGCCATTATTCACCTTAATTTTCAGAGAATAATTAAAAAAATACATATTATTTTGAAACTATTCCTTAGAGTTTTAATATAAGTAAATTTAAAAAATTGGAATTCCTAAACTTATGTTCTATATTTTTTTCTTTTTTCTAATGCACATAATATATGATTGTTTCAGGTGACAAGTATAAACTTACTCTTCTTCAGAAGTTAATGATGGTACACTAGAGGTACGCTGATTCGGTGAAGATGCGCCATCAGTAATATCAACTGACAGCTCCTGATCTGTCACATCATCCCATGCATTCTGAGAACTTTCCTCTTCGGATGGTGCCATTCTTACCACTAAATCAGATATTTCTGCTATAAAAGAAGAATAGAAAACATAATTTATAAATATTGTTGGGCAAAAAATCTTGTTTCAAACATCATTACCATTACTAGATTCACTGGCAAGTCTTTCAGCTCTGAGGTTTGTACTGAGTCTCCTTAACGCTTCTTCTATGCTTGGAAGACGCCTAATGTTTGCTCTGGTTATCCCTGATTCAATACGCACTATTCTTCCACGACTGTCAACCCCATATGAAATATGTGGCATATTATCGTCCGACATTGTGTTTCAGCGAACCAAAGCACTTACAAGTTCATCACCATCTTAAATAAACATCATTAAAATAATATTGTTATATATGTTGCACTCTTATATAAAATGTGATTTACGGGCACTAAATTATATTAAAAACTCGTATAAGCTCTCTTATTAGTTTTGATTGACGTTTCAATATAGAAAGGTTATAATAACAAAGACTATGTAGATTATGTATATACAATTAAAATTTTTGCTGTGCACAAGTAAAAATGTATTATGCCGCATAATTTTATGTATTACATCATAATACAGATTGCTTCATCGAAATGTTTTTTATCGCGCTATATTTATCTTAATATTTTGCATAATGATGACATGCATTCATATCGAATAATTTAGAAAGTAACGGCAGACGCCAGACTTTTTGTATCTTATGTCGATGTGATTTACTGAACGATGTAACATACGTAAATCGAGCTGAGTGCGAGCGATTGTTTCTCCTTTCGCGGAATAATGAAAAAAGAATGCACAAATAACAAAAAACTATCCGAACGCGTGAGAGCAACAGAAATTGCGTAAAGTTGCAAATTGCGAAACTGCGAAGTTTTTCAACGTTTTCACGGATCTGTAATGTTTTCCGATTTGACCGCACAACGATTAGTGCTATGTTAAGATATAATGACCGTGGTTTTAAAAGCAAAAAAAGAAAAACCGACAGTTCTCGGCTTGTACTTGTGATTTGTATACATTTCACGGAGTAGTGGCGCGATAGGCATGTTCCTGACGAGCTCTATATGTAGCACGTTTCACGTTAATATTTACTCGATATTTATAAGATCAATTATTTTACCCGTTTTATCTCGTCTGTTCGCTCTATCTTTTTGTTAAATATAAACTTCGGTTGGCAAATCAAATTGACTTTTTCAGAACCGAATCTAATAAGTCCAATGTCATCGTTCAGTCACGTCTGTTCTCGACGCACCACTGACGCATCGTGCACTCGATGCGATACACAATTCATGATATAATTGTGACGAGTGAATTATTATTATACATATATACCTAAACAGAGTATTCCATATGGTTTCTTGTAGCACATGTTAGATTTGGCACAACGGGGGTAAAGACAAAATCGGAAGATACTTTCTTATAACAGAGTTCAATCAGATTAAATGACTTCTGATACTCATAAGAACAGAGTGAAATCCAGTCAATGAGAAAGAATGTAGTTAGTGGAGATTCGAACTCACTTAGCAGAGACATAAACCGTACTTAGTAAAGATTCAAACCTCTATTTAACCTGATTTATCCGCAATGCTAACTTCTTGTTTCAATAATTTTCCGCTAGAATTTTTGCCAACCAGTGTGGCCAGATTTCAAAAGCAAGAAGTAGCATGATGGAGGCATCGGAGGGGATATCGCACACATGCACAAGCCATTTAAGCAGCACTTGCGAGACAGAATAAGCATCACTCCTTAAATTCTTTCTCTCTCGGCTCGAAGCCATTTTTAGCCAAGACTCAAACCAAATGGTTTAATTATTGGTTAAAAATAGTTCGAGTCTTGGCTAAAATGATTCTGTACCGAGAGAGAAAGAATCTCAGGGATGATGCTTGTCTCTGTTTATCTTGGCGCGTTGCGGTACTCTCTCCGTTCTGCTGCTTGCTTCATGCGTCTCAAATGTGGCCAGCCCGGTCAGTCTGTCTGTCTGTCTGTCTTTGTTGAACACGCTAACACGTGATATGCACGTGTGACTTATTACGGATTAATTTTATTGACAAAAGACTTTGTCATATATGTATGTATATGTGTTGTAAGTAAGAAAAGCGTTGATGAACGTTGCTTATAAATATTTTGCAACATTCAAGCAATATTAACATTTATCTTATATTTACAGTTGTAATTGGAGGTTATGTTGCTAAACCTTGAACGTGAGAGAAATGTGTTAAAATATGATTAGTATGAGATTAAACTAGCTTGTTTCTATCTTCGTACAGTAAAGTTAATATTCTTTTACATTGTTTAAGTTGTGGTAAAGCTATTCAAAATGGTTAAAGCCACGAAAAAGAATTTGTCCGAGTTTGCACAACAGAAGCACAATCAGAAGAACAAAAAACTATTAAATCCCTTTGAAGTACACATTAATAGAGACAAACAGAAAGTATTGGGTCGAAAAAGTAAAAATGATCGAGGACTTCCAGGCATATCGAGGGCAAAAGCTATTAACAGGCGAAAGCAGAGCCTTCTTCAAGAATATAAATTGAAAAATAAAGACAATGTATTCCTAGACAAACGTATAGGCGAAAAGAATTCTGCTATGAGTGCAGAAGATAAAGCGATGGCAAGATTTACTAAGGAACGTATAAAGGCGCATAAAAAGAAAAATATATTTAATTTGAACGATGATGAAGTATTGACTCATAGAGGTCAAACTCTTGAAGAAATTGAGAAATTTGATGATCCTAAGAGTGATGAAGAGTTTAGTGATAATGACAGTGTCAGTGGTAGACTGGATAAAAATTTTGTAGAGGAGGCTCATTTTGGTGGAGGAGTTCTATCAAGATCAGAAGGCACATTATCCAGGAAAGATCTTATTGATCAACTCATTGCAGAATCGAAGAAACGGAAAGCAGAAAAGCAAAAGATACGTGAGCAAACCTTAGATCTGACAGAGAAACTTGACTCAGAGTGGAAAGATCTTCTACCTGTTATGTCTGCTTCTAAAAAGTCAAATGAAGATACTGAGGAGACAGCCAAAGTTGATGCTTATGATATTGCTGTACGGCAACTGAAATTTGAAGCTAGAGGTAATCCATGTGACAAATTGAAGTCGGAAGAAGATATTATTCAAGAAGAGAAAGAAAAATTAGAGGCACTTGAAGCTGACAGATTGGCAAGAATGAAAGGATTTGTATCTGATGTTAATAATCGATATAAACATAAATCTGCTGATGATCTTGATGATGGTTTCATGATGGAAGCAATTACAGCAGACACTGATGACAATAATTCAATAACCAATGATATCAATAATGAGCATGATAGTAATATTGATAATGAGACTGATAATGATGAAGTGAATGATGATGATGTCAACAATGATGATGGTAATGATAATGATATTAATGACATTAATGATGTTAATGACATTAATGATGTTAATGACATTAATGATGTTGAGGAGAAAGAAATTAAATCAAAAAGCAGTAAACAGGAAGGAAAACAAGCAGTGGAAGCCATAAAAATAAGCCAGGATGATTCAGAGGTTGAAGGCTCAGATGATGGAGAATCTGAAGATAATTTTTCAGATTTAAAAGAATCAGAATTATCTAGTGATGAAGATAGAACTGTTGAAAAACATGTTACATTTGTTAGTAATCTGATAACAGATACTAAAAAACTAAATCAATCGGATCAAATTTGTTCCAAATCAATACTGAAGAAAAATGATAACACTATACATGAGCAGAATGTGTCTGACAAAATTAATAAGCAAGATATCAGGAAGGATCTCTTAAAGCGAAAAAAAATTATGGAGAAAGCACGAAAAGAACTACCTTACACATATAGTGCTCCGAACAGCTTTAAAGAATTAGAACAATTGTTGGAAAATTATAATGCAGACTATCAATCGGTTATTGTAGATCGTATTATAAAATGTAATCATTGGACAATAGATGCCAAAAACAAAGAAAAAATGTCAAATCTCTTTGTGTATTTAATACAACATATAAATAATTGGGCTTCCAGAAAAAATGCTGATGATTTAGTTAAATGTTTTCAAATCTTTGACAGGTAAAAGTGATTTATAATTCTAGTTTTAAGTATATTTTAAATGTATTACAGTGTGTTATTTATCTAATTTTTATTTCAGATTGTGTCCTCATCTTTATGATTTAGCACAGATGAACCCAGAAAATGCGAAATCTTGTATACAAGAAGTGATTAAGGAGAAGCACGAGATGTTTGAGAAAAATCAAAAAATATATCCTAACATGGATACGGTATGGATATAAGATCAGATACAAGATGTTCTGATTAACTTTGCTTTTACTTACTAATAGATATTACATCAGTATTTAAATTTGAATATATCTGTAAGTTTAAAGAATATGAAAGAATTTTTAAAAAGAGTTGTAATCGATTTGATAATTTCCATATATTACATTTGTAACAAATTTAAAATAAACAATATATGATATGTTATTCTATTTTAATTTATACTTATGTAATATCTAAAATTGAAAAAAGCATATAATAAAATTATGATATTTATTATAAAAAATGTATACTTATGTGTTTTGTACTTATTAATATATGTTTTATTGATTTCAGCTTATATTTTTTAAATTGGTATCCTTGTTATTTCCAACGTCTGACTTCAGGCATCCTGTTGTCAGTCCTTGCTTAATATTTATGTCGCAAATATTGCTGAGAGCTCACATCAAGAAATATCGAAGTGATATCTCAAAAGGTCTTTTTATATGTACACTTATTTTAGAGGTAAGTGTAACTGATTTTTTTTTACTATCAATCAATTATAAAATTATGGAAGTATATGTCATTTGAATTGTTTTTTAAATTTGCAGTATACACTACTCAGCAAACGATTTGCACCATCTGTAATAAATTTTTTACGAGGGATTATTTATACAGCAACACCTGCAGAATTAACACAAAAAATTAGAATTATACCACCATTTAAAGCAACGTGTAAAGCCCTAGTGATTAACGAATCTGAAATTGCGATTGACACAAATGGTGCACATATGTCGACAAATGATTTAATCCTTGAGAATATAGACGACGAATTCAGGATAAGAGCTTTATTGACTGCAGTAAATCTAGTATCAGAATTCAAAGGCCAGCTTCAAGAATTAGAGGCAGTGTACTCGATATTTGAGCCCATTCTTAAATTATTGAAAAAAAATAAATTTAAAAAGCATCCGTCGAACATAAGAAATCACATAAAAGAGTTGCGTAAGTCACTTAAACTTTTACGAAGTAACAAATTGGAATATATTGTGCTTGAAAAGAAGAGGCCAAAACCTTTAAGGACGTATGAGCCGAAAATAATGACGATGTATGTATCTATTTCATGTATTTTTTCTTTTTTATTATCTATATATTTGTAAATTTAGAATTTTTTTGAAAAAATTTATTGTTTATAATTTATATTTTAGAATGTTATACATAAAATAATTTGTTGCTAACATATTATTTTCAAATACTTTTTTGCAGATACGATGGCAAGAGCCATAAACCCATGTCGAAGGAAAAAGCAGAAAGGGAGAAATTGCTACACAAGTATAAGAGAGAATACAAAGGCGCGATTCGTGAAGTAAGAAGAGATCGAGACTTCTTAGCTAAAGTACAAATCGCGCAACAAATTAAGAGCGATGTTGAACGTAAACGTAAAGTAAAGGAAATTTTCGGAGAGGCTGCGATGCAACAAAGCGAATTGAAGAAAATGAAAAGGAAAAAATGAAAGGAGAAAGACGTGAAAATTAAAATATGTAATTTGTACAGAATAGAATCTTTTTTTTTTTATTTTCTGGTTTATATATTTTTATACCCAAGTTTTATCTTTCTATGTTTATTTTTTCGTATTTGAAATTTATATGTATATAATATATGTAATATTTGCAGAATATTGCAATGCAAAATCTACAAAAATAAGAAAATGTACTGTCGATAAGAGCTTATCAAAAGCGTTATCGTAAGAGTTATTTAGTCGACTTGGTAGATGGCGTAATTCACGAAAATTCGTCATCGGTAAGGTGATGTATGAATGTAATTCCGAGTATGGTGAGCGCAACAACCAAGACTGAACCTACGATAGTCCGGAGTGGTCCGGAGTGATTAAAAACAGTGGATGTAGTGGACGGATCGCGTCTGATCACACTCTATCGCTCCTGTTGGGAATGGGTGTTTCCTAATACTGTCCCGAGACATCTTGAGAGATTTATGTATATTTGAGTTTACACTTGAATTGTTTCTTGTGTCGCGCAACTTGGTGTTACGCATAAAGGGCCCTTGTTTCTCACTTTCTTTTCTTCGTTCTTACTGTAATAAAAGGAGCAAGTAAAAATGCCCGTCTTTCATACCAAGACTATTGAAAGTATTCTCGAGCCTGTGGCTCAGCAGGTAATTAAAATGTCAAAATTATTCCCCGTTATCGTTCATCGTTGTATTTAAATATAAGCCGCTTCAACTACGAAATTTGTCTACACATTTTTCGCAACAGATATTTTTCTTTAGAATTTCGGCGAATGTCTTAATTTTTGTCACTTCTCTAACTAAAATTTTATTTTTATAAATATAAAAATATTTCTGAGAAATTATACGTATGTTTTTTTGGGCTTTAACGCTTATTATGTGATCATTGAAGTGTGCTTTTATTTATTTCCTATAAATATTGTATACTTATTTAATGTCACTGTGCACTATAAAAATCGGCTGACGTTTAGTTAAATAAATATGAGCTCGTGTATTTATCGTGTGTCAAATTTACAGTGTAACCTTCTTGTTTCACCAAGAATGCTTTATATAGAACTATGACATCATACTCTGTATATAGAACAGAGCTACTAAATTCATCTTCCAGACTTATTTATCACATAATTTCTGAAATGAAACCCAATCCCTTTGCTTGTTATGAGGATGCTGTTTGTACATTATTAGCCCCACATTTCCAAAAAAGGACATGTTGGTAGCATATAGAGAGAGCATCCTACACATTTGCATACATTAGAATATATTAATAAAGCGGCTCTCATTTCATGTTTAAATACAATTTTAATCCTTAATTTCAATATGCATGTGTTTTTATTATAGAAATACATATTTATATTGAACTAGATATTATCTTTATACAATATATTCTAGCTATTAAATTTAGCAAATTGTGATACAAGATACATTAATGTTTACTAATAAATTTTAAAGATGTTACAAGCTTTGCTGCTTCTGAATAATTATATTATCATTGCAACAATTAAATTAAAATAATCAAAAGAAATTAGACTGTAGAGATTAATAAGCTAATTGAATTGTCAAATTATATTAATAATCTATATATAATTATAAAAACTTTTATTATAAATTTGTATAGATTTTAACATATATTTAAAAAATTAAAAGTTATTTTTGGCTATCTGTGGACTATATCATTTTATCAATTTACACGATTATAATATAAATGATATGCATATAATTATATAGATATAATCTTATAAAATATACATTTATATAAAATACATATGTAACATAGCACACATTATTAAATTTATATAAATTAATAAATTTACATTTTTGCAAGTTTAAATCAACTCTCTCAACCAAAGTTGTTAAGATTATTATCTCTTAAAATTATTGTGTCTTTTATAGGTCTCGAGACTTGTTATTTTACATGAAGAAGCTGAAGATGGAAATGCAATGCCAGATTTGGGGCGGCCTGTACAGGCTGTCAGTATGGCAGTGACTAATCTTGTAAAGGTGAATTTATGCAAAAATTTATGCAAAACAAAAATTTGCGTATCAAAAATATTATACATGTTAGCTTTTATTTAAAAATTATTTTTTCTTTATTTAATTTTTATATTTTACTTTGTATGTATGTTGTACTAAGTATATTATTATTTATTTAAATTAAATTTACAGGTCGGAAAAGAAACGATAAATTCATCTGACGATGCTTTGCTCAAGCAAGACATGCCAGCGGCACTGCAGCGTGTTGAGGGTGCCTCTCGTCTTTTGGAGGAAGCATCAGCTATGTTGAAACAAGATCCATACTCTGGACCTGCCAGGTAATTTATGAAATTTTTGCGTAAAATTCTTTGTGAATTTATTATAACATATGTTATATTTTCCATTTTAGGAAAAAGCTTATTGAAGGTTCACGTGGTATTTTGCAAGGCACTAGTTCTTTGCTTCTCTGTTTCGACGAGAGTGAAGTACGAAAGATCATACGAGAATGCAAACGCGTATTAGACTATCTGGCTGTTACTGAAGTTATTGAAACAATGGAGGACTTGGTACACTTTCTTAAGAATTTAAGCCCATGCCTCAGTAAAGTCTCGAGAGAAGTGAGCGCTCGTGAAAAGGAGTTGACACATCAAGTGCACAGAGAAATATTAGTGCGCTGCCTAGATCAAGTAAATATTAAAAAATCATGCAATTGTGATGTATTTATTATTTAATTCGAGTTTGATTAGATATTGGTTAGATGTTGATCAGATATTGAGTAGATATTGATTAGATATTTATTAAATGTCGATTAGATATTGATAAATGCTATCACATAGTATAAGATACACTCTAAGGAATTTATTTAATAAGATACTATGCTCATATGGAATACACACACTTGTAGGTCAAGACGCTCGCTCCAATTCTGATTTGTTCCATGAAGATTTTTATCCACATTATTTCACAAGGTGGAAAAGGTGCGGATGAGGCAGCGGAAAATCGTAACTACTTGTCTGGAAGAATGTCGGACGAACTGAATGAAATTATTCGAGTGTTACAATTGACAACATATGATGAAGAAGAGTGGGACGCTGATCAATTAACCGTAAGCTATTTTCTGTTGCTTAATATTATTGCAGCTTATGAAATTGTGATATAATTTGGTTGTTCTTAGGTGCTAAAGAAGGCTCAAAGTGCTATAGAATCCAGGATACGAGCTGCTTATGATTGGTTGGATGACGGATTGGCACTAAGAGGTGGCGTAGGAGAAAAGAGCCTTCGTCAAATAATAGAGCAAGCATCGCGTTTGGCAGATCGCTATTTGCCGCCATCGCAAGCAGAGCCCATATCTAAACTGGCCTCTCAAATTGTCACAATGACCGATGCTCTCTGCGAATTGCGCCAGAATGAAAAAGGTTACTTTCTAAAATCTCTGTCGCGTTGACTGTATTGCAAGAGATACACATATTTGGAACATAATTTCATTTAATGAAAATGACATATATTTCTATAAAGGCACGACACCTCAAGCGGAAGCTTTAGCACGCAGTATTAAAGAAAAGTTAAACGAGCTTCGCGGCTCAGTAGCGTCCGCCTTAGTAGCAGCAGATAAGTCGGGAATTGCACAAACAGCACACACAGTAGCGGGCCGATTAGAACAAGCGAACAAGTGGCTTCTGCATCCGGAACTTGATGACAAGGGACTCGGTAAAAGGGCTATAGCTTTAATAATACACGAAGGAAAAAAGGTATGATGTAACCAACTCCTATAATCCGATTGAATTCAACATTCGCCAAATGTGTGATAAATATATAGGACGTTATTATTGATTATTTCTTTTATACGATATTACAAATTAGTCATTTTCACTCTAAAAATGCTTAATATCTTCAATGCTGCGCATAGAAAGAATGAACAACCTATAGCAAATGTGAGTCCGTAAAACCCTTTTTTAGTGTTTTTGTTCTTTTCTTTTGAGCTGCGGAGCGTTCTAAGCATCGCACATTCTGTCCAATAATTTTTATTCTTCATATAAAAGTGCAAAATTTAAATTTGGAATTTAATATAGTAAAATTTTTGGATGTTTTCTGTGCCTTAAATTAGTTAAAATAAATTTTTCTTGTGTGATGCTAATTCAAAACCTTAAAAAAAATTTTTTTTTTTTTTTTTATCGAGAGAATATTTGCGATGCCTGTGGCGCTCTATGTATTAATTATTTTAAGAACTTTGCGACTTGTTTTGTCATCAGTAAAATTTATGTTTGAACAATAGGTGGCTGAGGGTTTACCAGGCATACATAAGGCTGAAATTCTGCAATTGTGCGATGAGGTGGACAATTTATCGCACCAACTTGCTGATCTATGTGCTCATGGCCAGGGCAACACTCCGCGCGCTCAAGAGATAGCTCGACAGCTATCCCACAAACTCTACGAATTAAAGAATAGGATACAACAGGCCGTCGTATCTCGCGTCGTTGAGGATTTCATTGACATTACTACACCCCTCAAGCAATTTACGGATGCCGTTCTAGCTCCCACAGGCACACCGGGACGCGATCAAAACTTCAATGATAAGACAAGCGCGTTGCAGACGTTTTCGAACAGAGCGGCGAAGACGGCAAGGATGGTTGCAGCTGGCGGTATGTAACAATGATCTCGACATCGACATGTCGATATAATAACCTTATGATTCTTTAGTACATTGATCTTTTAGAAAACAAAAGAAAAGTTGCTTTGAAAGATATACCAATTTTTGTTTCTTTTTTAGAAAAATATGTATTTTTTGAATGGTAAAAATATAGTGTCTACTTAGCTAATATTATCTATACGTCAATTAATACATGTACATATATATATATATTAATATTCTGTTATTACAGGAAGTGGAGGAAACAAGAAACTGGCCGAAGCACTAGCCGCCAGCGCGTCGCAAGTGGAATCTCTTACACCGCAGTTGGTCAACGCAGGACGAATTCGTATGACTTATCCGGATAGTAAAGCCGCGGATGAGCATTTTGAAAATTTGCGACAACAGTATGCGGAGACGATGCAGAGAGCGCGAGCGTTATGCGACGAGGCGACCGACAGCGGTGATTTTATCAAAACTTCCGAAGAACAAATGCAGAAGCATTCGTTTCTTTGCGAGGAAGCTATCGCCAAGGCCCTGCCGCAAAAGATGGTCGATAACACAGCGTCTATCGCGCGTCTCGCAAATCGTGTCATACTCGTAGCGAAACAGGAAAGCGACAATAGCGAAGACCCTGCCTTTATACAAAGAGTGAATCACGCTACCGATGTTCTTCAAAATAGTGTGTATATTCTATACATTAGTTCTTTTTAAATATAAAAAGATAAGAATTCCAACTCTTTATATCGTTGATGAATATTTTTGAAACTCAATACGAATGCATCAATAAAACAATATTAGCTTGTTTAAATTTCTCAAACATAGACTTAAAGAAAGAGTACAATTTACGGATATAAAATTTTAAGAAAGTCATAATTACAATTCTTTTCTGATTAATATTTATATTTTGTTTAACAGGTGTTGCGCCGATGGTTCAAGATGCGAAATTGGTGGCGATGAACATTAATGACAGTGCTGCGATATCGCGCTGGAGAGAAAGTAATCGTGCAGTACGTATTGATAATATATCGTAAATGTTTAGATGCAATTTAATATTTATTTTATTATCATTACGTTCGTAGTTGCTAGCCAATGTTGGACAAGTTCGTAAAGCCATTGTAATTCAACCAGATTTGGTGCCGTCTCTGGACATGTCACAGTTACATATTAATGACGGTAAGTATATAAATTTTACATACATATAAATCTGTAACAGTCTCTAAAAATAGAACGTAGCAGCCGAAAAAGAAATATTTATTGTTGGGTGACGGTTTTTTGATAATTAACCAGTGCAATTAAAACATTGTCTACTGGAAAAAGGTTTATACAAGTAGCAATAATTTTAGGTAGTTTATTCTTTAGCAATTAGTTGCAAACTTCTATAATTTCTAGGCTTGGTTAAAATGGGTTAGAATTCTGTGCTAATAATTTTTTGTCTTTCTTTAAAAATATATAAAGTAATAAATGTAGATATGAATGTATAGACAATATTTGCACGATAGACAGAACTATTTTATAAGTAAGTATGTCTGATGTGTCTTTTGCAGATGAACAAATTCCAATTCGACAATATAATTACTCCAAACCTAAAGGTATCTTTTTCAGCTTGAAATGATTTACGCATGACTGTTTGTCGTATAATTTTACAAACGCATTCGTAAAGCTGCATATATTAATGAAACGAGGATTGAATATTTATAAACATAATTTAATGAAAGACACCAAAACAATTCTATAATATATAAAGAATTATAAATATTTATTATTATTTATATATATATAGTTTTTATATTGTGATATTTTTTTCAAATTAACTGTAGTATTCATTATTCACAAGTAGTAGCTGTGTATTTTGTTGCACATCATCATTGATAAAATTCATTATCCATTACATTAATACTCTCTCGCATTCATCTTTATAATATGTAAAATGCAGATCAAAATAGCAGTAATCAAAAATAGATTTATTGATGCTAGGCTGTAATATTAATCATATGCTTCAATTAGTAGAGAATCCCGATCTTTTGTATCAAGAATTGACTTCTGACAACGATTTAGACAAATCGATTCATGATGGAGGTAATTCGTAGCATCTTTTCAGAGATGACTATTATATTTTTGATGTTCTAACGTTTATATATCCTTGACACGAAGCATGCAGTGACTAAAAATAAAGCTCGTATTGTATTAAGCGAAATGTTATGAGTATGATTAAAATATTATGAATAATAGCCAGAAGCGAAAAAAAAATGATTTTCGAAGTAAATGCATAATTATGTGTAATACAAAATTTGTTGTATATTTGCATAAGTCGGAGATATATTTAACAAATTTATATTTTACAAATCCAACTGCATTTTGCCTCATCATGCACATACGTTCACATCTCATGATTCATAAATAGTATCATTTTGCAAGTAGTGTTAATAATCTCAAGTATTTCAATTTTTAATTTATTATGCTTTCATGCCATTTACATTTATTATAATCCAATAGAAAGAATAATATAGTAATTATTTATTGACATAAAGCATTGTGTCGATTGCGTGATATCTTTATTTTTACGTGCAAGCAGTAGGAAGCTAACAATACTTAATTATATGCATGCAGGAGCATTTTTGATGACATGTTTAATTTGTCTCATATATTAACACGCACTGGGGGTTTTTTTTTAATGCTACGTGGATTGCCAGCTTGCTACGATTATAATATGGATGATGGTAATTACCTGAACATATTCATATTTTTAAAATATGATTTATCTTGAAGCAAATTTTTACATCTATGATTTATCAAGAAGCAATCTTTAACAGCATCTTCAATTATGTGTAACAGAATGTTATAGGTTGTTATCGTGGAACTTTTACGTGTACGACACGGGGAAGAGATTGCGTTATAAAATTTTATTGACACCAATTGTTTGTTATGCGTAGAAGTGGCACCTCCTCGCCCACCTTTGCCAGGAGGCGATATCCCACCACCAAGGCCACCTCCCCCAGAGACTGACGATGAGGAAGAAATGTTTATGCATGCTCCTCAACCCAATCAACCAATAATGGTAAAAGAGATGATACTTCACGTCCCCTTATTATAATAGAACAGGAATTACATTATGAAATTTTTTGCGCAGATGGCTGCCCATGGTTTGCACCAAGAGGTACGACAATGGTCGAGCAAGGACAACGACATTATTGCCGCGGCGAAGAAAATGGCCATATTAATGGGCAGGCTGTCAGGGCTGGTTAGAGGCGAGGGTGGCAACAAACGAGATCTTATCGCGTGCGCCAAAGCCATCGCAGAAGCTTCCCAGGAAGTGAC